>NC_142933.1:84142053-84147053 GCF_046866305.1 Octopus bimaculoides
ACGTATAGATAGATGTATGTTTTCGTCTCAGCGCATACATGCCTCTATACCGACAATTCCCATTGGAGTAGCTTGTCAACTTTCGTATGAAATGTGTTTTTACGATACAGTATCATAACTGACAGTATCTTAACTTCGAATGTTAGTAGCTGTAAGATACTAGCACACAGGTTATAATTTCCCTCAGGAATTGATGCAACATCCTCAAACTGAACACTATGATTCTGTTATATCCTTATACTTTTGAATTCCGAATATATACGTAATATCTTGGCTTCTATTTCTGTTTCACTCCAGTATAATATATGATTGAGTTAATAGGAGTCGACTAATAGAATTCCAAAGTTTTAAGTGTTACTGACCTACCACTAACATGATTCTCGCATTTTTCTTATCATTTATAATTTTGATTTTCTTTTGAGAAAAGTATGCATGATATGTCATTATTCCTCATTTACATCACATACACATACACACACACCATGCACACATATGCACATATATATGCACATATGAATGCACATACGCATATATATATATATATATATATATATATATATATATATATATATATATATATATATACAGAGATAGAGAGAGATGCATGCACATAGATAGAGGAATAGAGAGAGATGCATGCACATAGATAGAGGAATAGAGAGAGAGGGAGAAATGTTTGATATATATTTGTATATCTATAACCAAGATAACTGTAAAATCAGGATACATAAGCAAAAATGCATATTTTCAATAATTTTATTCAACTACAATAATAAATAACATTTTTGCCGTGGTTTTCATCTTTACTGTTGCAAAGTTTGATATGCTTTGTGAGATTCCGATGCAGTACTCCACACTTCCGTTAATTTGAGCACGTTCACTAATGATGCCTTCCTTCAGATGGTTCCTATCTCTAATTTTTATTGATTACTTCTTCTCCTTCATTATAATCCCACTAAAAGAAGCCAAAGGGATTAATATTTGGTGAGCGTGGAGCCTATCCCACGGGATATTAGCAATATTTCCCACGTATCCAGACGTTATGGTCAGCCTGACTGAGCATTCGTCGTGTGTGAATATAAAATTGAAGAAACTGGAGTCAACAAGGAGTACAGTTGGACAGTCATTTTTTAATCACTACAATTTTTTCACGCAACGTAGTTCTCCAAAAGTACAGGAATTTGATTATGCAATTGATTATTTGCATAACCAGATCTAATTTTGTTTCCCCATGTGATATTCTAGTGTTGTCTCCGTTAGTTTAAAATCTTCGACTTCAAGGCGATCGCCAATAAAGCAAAAATTATTCCTCGACCAGACGCTCCTTTCCCTAATTCCCACAAAATCTAAAAACTCTTTAGCAAACTTGAAACCATTTGACTTAAAATGAACACAAAACCTCTCTGTTTCAAGATCAACGGTCATAACAAGAAATTATATAAACACAAATTGCATCTATGCTTGTAAAAGTATTTATGTTGTTGTAGCTACGCAATTATATTAATTACACTTCTCTTCAATAAGCACCTCAACCCAGCAATCTATATATATATATATATATATATACACAAAATTAAGTATATATATATATATATATATACACACACAAAATTAAGTATATATATATATACCTTGTTGGGTGGAGGTGCTTATCTTCCCCTTTGAACACATAAGGACACAGAAAATGTGTCATGGCCAACAAGAAACGGTGTTTACTAGGGGTAGATAGCAGTAACATTTTCCCTTTCATGGGACTGTCACATTAAGTTGACAACATACCGTCACTTTATATATATAATGCTCCAGCATAGCCACATCTGCATTGCTGAAACTATAGACGAGTATACATGCATATGAATCGACCCCAGTACTTAATTTTGGTAAGCCTAGTTCTTATTCCATTGATCACTTTATATATATGTATATGAGGGGAGAGAGAAAGAAAATATACATTTCTGTATGCGTAGCTGGGGACACACAGATTTATGTATGTATGTTTGTGTGTGAGTGTGTGTGTGTGTGTGTGTGTGTGTGTGTGTGTGTGTGTGTGTGTGTGTGTGTGTGTGTGTGTGTGTGTGTGTGTGTGTGTGTATTTATTTATTTATTTATACACACACATACAAAACAACTTACAAAACAACTTCGATATGTTTTCCTTTTCCCGCTCAGTAATGTCTACCACTAATAATTATAAACATCAAGGAAGCATTGATGTAGCAAAGACATACTACAAACGCTAATGCACAGATTTATCTTTTTGTTCGGTAATTAGGTTTCTCTTTCAAGTCTCTGTTTTCAGATCCTTCTGGGTATTGAGTTTGCTTATAACTCCTTAAGTGTCGTTAGCATAGAACAAAGAATGTATTGGAATCGAATCAAACCACAGTGGCGAACTATATTCCACTGCTCTCCGGTAATAGTTTAGATTAGCCTGTTACCCTCCTGGGTCAAGAATATTGTACAGATGTATGGTAGAAAACCATGAACTACTTGAGGTTGTTTCTCTTTGTTTTGTCCACCACATTTACTTTGTTCTTAATAATTTAAGAATAAAAATCTAATAATTTTATTTTCTTCTGTTTCTGTCTCTTCACAGATGTCTCTCAAAAATATATGGCATGACAGCTTTCAAAGAGCTGTGTCCATTTGCCAAGGAATTACATTCGCAGATTGTGACAGCCATAAAGGTAACATTGAATATATTTTATTATTTTCTCAACGACTATATTTAGAGATGTTTTTTTTTAAATTTGTCGTAGCTTCAGTGAAAAAAGATGTTCTCCAGCTACACTGAATTAATACTATTTGCACTGCAAAATCAAGTTAGTATCCAAATTATGCTTAACCATCTACCGTCGAGTAAAGTTGCTTATATGCCATTGGTTCGATATTCTTCTGACAGTGTTGGTTCGGTGACAGACTAATGCCCAGCATTTATTACATTAGTAACGTTGTCTTCAAATTATGTCGGGTTTAACTTCGCCTTTTATCCTCCCTACGTCGTAGTGTCCATCAGATAAGTTCTTGAACTTGATTCGATTTCACATGTGTGGGCTTTGTGATTAAGATAAAAATCATTATCACGGAAAATTCTAATACTTTATCTGACTAAAGTGCCAAACTAAATATCTTGCTAAATACATTTAGCCTCTTCTTTATGATTTCAATTCCTGCTTGTTGACAGATGCCTGAAAGCCAAGAATAAGTTCATATCAGAACGCGACTTCTAATCAGTTTGGATTGCCAGTTGTAATCAAATCAGTTTATTTATTATCCTTGAGGAAAGACGTAAAAATGTTATGCAAGTACAACATCGATTTTCCGGAACCTCTGGTTCCAAAGCCAATCCAGATAAACTGATTTTTTTTCCGAACCAGAGGTGATCTCATTCAAAATTAAACAAATATTAAATTTACTCAATTAAATGAAATGCAGGTAGTTGTACATTAGTATACATGATTACAAGTTTATTAATATTGTACTAGGTAATATTGTGCTTGGTACTGGTCCGTGAAAGAGACCAGTAAACTACTCTGGCAGCTGTTGGAACATGAATTTCCTGTTCATAATTTTTTGCGGATTAGAAGGGATTCCGGACTATCAATATCAGAAAGGTGGTATTGTACCTATACTATATTTATAATCGTGGAGGCGCAATGGCCCAGTGGTTAGGGCAGCGGACTCGCGGTCATAAGATCGTGGTTTCGATTCCCAGACCAGGCGTTGTGAGTGTTTATTGAGCGAAAACACCTAAAGCTCCACGAGGCTCCGGCAGGGGATGGTGGCGAACCCTGCTGTACTTTTTCACTACAACTTTCTCTCACTCTTACTTCCTGTTTCTGTTGTGCCTGTAATTGAAAGGGTCAGCCTTGTCACACTCTGTGTCACGCTGAATATCCCTGAGAACTACGTTAAGGGTACACGTGTCTGTGGAGTGCTCAACCACTTGCACGTTAATTTCACGAGCAGGCAGAAAGATGGTAACTTAGCATATATCTGCAGAAGCCGACTTGATCCTGAGGTGCTGTATGCTTCATGAAACAGCTTGTGATAGTGAATTATTTGTCATTTTCCTTTCCACCAATCAACCTAGTTATAATTCCATTTATTGAATAGGAGAAAAAAACAAAAACCAATTGAGATGACATGTAACCTAAGCAGCGATCTTCTCTGTTAATTAGTTGCCAGAAAAATCTTCAACAATTTTTATATTTTGATTTATACATAAATAGATTTTTTTAAAAATATACGTAATCATTGGCAGGAAATTATGAAAGAAATATTGCTTGATATTTGTAGCAGTTGGTAGTTCGTTTTACGAGTAGATTATTTCAAAGAATTTCCACTAACCCCAAGAAATAAACGGCATGTCATTATACAAAAGAGGAATCTTTTCAGACATAAGTTGATTCGGTTGCGCCAATTTTAAATCGATTAATTTTGTCTGCCTCTATAACACAAAATCATTTCTAAAAATGATCGAATTTTTCAATTATATTGTGCATGGTGATAGTTGACGGTTTTTATTTTATTTTTCACTTTATTCATCTTCGCCTAAAATTCTTCATTAGTTTCTTCATTTTTCTTCTTCCTCCCTTTCTTTCCCGTCTACTTCTCTTTCTAATTCTCCTTCTTATTCTTCTATAATTTTCAACTTTAAAATATTTATAGCGTAATCCAAAAATTTCAAGATGAAAATATACCTATTGATTTTTCTACTTTCTTTTCAAATTTAATCTTTATCTTCAAAAGCAAAAGGCGTCAGTCGGAGAAAATTTCGAAAAACTTCATAATAGGTATTTTAAGGTTGTACACTCAATACAGAAATTGTAAGATTATACGGACACACACACGCACGCACGCACACATTCACACTCAAACACTCACACATTTATGTGTCAGTATATATAAATTATATATGTATATACTATTGCACACACAAGTACATTTACAAGATATACTTTTATGAACATATAAACTGTTTTAAATATATATATATA
>NC_142933.1:84152053-84169553 GCF_046866305.1 Octopus bimaculoides
CTCGTTTCCTGAAACATAATTCTTTGCAATATATTGAGATTGATTAAATTAACGATAATCCCTGGTAGTTAAAGTTTGGTATTTTGCCTAATCGAAAGAATTAAATTCGATAGAGAGGTAGAGGTGTAGACAGGATGATGTAGGTAAATCGATATTTCGATAAATAAACAGGAAAATGCCCGCACACACACATATAATGACAACTTCCTTGTAGATTGCTTGGATTATGATACACATACGTATAACCTGTGGAGGCGCAATGGCCCAGTGGTTAGGGCAGCGGACTCGCGGTCATAGGATCGCGGTTTCGATTCCCAGACCGGGCGTTGTGAGTGTTTATTGAGCGAAAGCACCTAAAGCTCCACGAGGCTCTGGCAGGGAATTGTGGTGGCGAACCCTGCTGTACTCTTCCACCACAACTTTCTCTCACACTTACTTCCTGTTTCTGTTGTGCCTGTAATTGAAAGGGTCAGCCTTGTCACATTGTGTCACGCTGAATATCCCCGAGAACTACGTTAAGGGTACACGTGTCTGTGGAGTGCTCAACCACTTGCACGTTAATTTCACGAGCAGGCTGTTCCGTTGATCGGATCAACTGGAACGCTCGACGTCGTTAGCGACGGAGTGCCAACAGCAACGTATAACCTATTGTAGAAACTGAACTGAAGATTTCGTTATCTCATGGGGTATCTTTTGCTGCCTAACCCTTTGCCTGACCTGCGTATCACATATCATAAGCAGGACATATTTCTTTGGCATCTCTGTATTATATATGATACACATTCCAAATTCTTTCAAGCGCCAAAGTAATGTGGGTCTTTTGAAAAGAAAAGCTATATATGACATTGAAAGGCAAACTAAAAGTTTGTAAACAAGCGTTGTTGATTAAGACAAACATATGAAAATACTCTGAACATGTGCTACATGTTTACTGCAAGATGGAAGCAACTATTCTGAAAGCTGATGGCCAAAATATGAGCAGAACACATAACGGAATGATCGTACTAACGTCCAATGTCTAGATCACCTGCAGCCTCATGTTAAGGAAAACGCATATATATTTATAAATAAGGTGCACGCTCTCTTTGCATTATAACTTGCATGGTTTCACTTCTATCTATTTATCTATCAGTCATTCTATTTGTCTGTTAAACTATTTATTTATCTAGCTAGCAAGCTAGAAAGCTAGCTCTGTGTGAATGTAAGGCTATCTTTCTAGCTGTTTTACTATCCGTTTATGAATAATTTAAATATATATCTGTACACCAGTCCATTTGTTTATTTATTGATTGATTTATACATTTATCTGCTGATTGCCTACGTATCTATCTACCTGCCTGTCTATCGATATTTTAAATTACAATTTCTCTATTTTTATCTTGTTTTCACAAGATAATAATTAATCATGTAATGTTTAATATTTTCCATATTTCTGTCCTCTCAAAACACAAATAACAATCTCTACGAATCAATGTAATTAACATCTAAATATATTTTTGTTTATCCATTTGTTAAATTCAATACGGGAATGTTGCACAACAGCTCCTAAGAATTGGTATATTCCATTTCCAGGAATATACTTTGTTCTATTTTGTTTCACTCCTGCCAATATAATGTAATTGCAATTGGCTTCGTATTTCTTGTCCAACTTTCTGCAAGTTTATCATCTAATTCTTTTTAATCAATCTGCTTAACCATTTTCTTCTAATCTGTTCTCTTCTTAAGTGTTGATCTTACATTATATGAAAATATCGGTCGCTTGCATTTTTGCTTTTCCTTTTTTTTCTCTCTTTTTATTTATTTATTTATTTATTATTATCATTTTTTTTTTTTTGTCATCAGTCAGTGTGAGATAGAACTCTTTGATGTACAAGAGAAGTCGTTTTTGCAACGTTGAAAGGAAAGTGACTTCCTCCTTCTCTCCCACCGTTTAACCTTTTTTTCTCTCTCTCATTGTCTTTCTCCTTCACATCGTTCTCTCTCTCTCTCTGCCTCTCTTTCTCTAGCTCGCCCACTCGCTCTCTCATTTTCTCAATCATTACCGCCAAATCAAATATCAAACGGAGATGCCCGTGGACCACATCGTTTTCTCTCTCTTCCAATTATTTTCCCAAATTGTTGAGTTTACGGCTTACTTTTCTAAAGAGAAGACTATAATTTTCATGCCATAAAGAGTTGTCGAACTATCCTGTCGATATCCTATTGGTCCATCGAGTTACTTGCCCTTTCTCATTTATTTCTTAAGCAGTCTTGACAAATTAGATAAGGAAGAGAGATTAAAAAAAACAGGAAGCAACTACAATAAAACATTTATGAGAAATTAACAAGCATAAAAAGAAACAGACGTGGTGGATATAGTTGCCACATGGCAAAAACAAGACAATAAGAAAAATGCTTATGTGTCGCGTGCAGTGTTATTGTAATATATATATATATATATATATATATATATATATATATCCGTTATGTGCTACAGAATCACTAATGTATGTATGTACGTATGTATGTATGTATGTATGCATGCATGTATGTGCTTGTGCAAGGACATGTAACACGTTTATTTATATTCAGACGTGGGAAGACTTTTCGGTATGGAAACATTCTCTGTGGAAATCGCTGCTGGCAACATATGTGAAAGATTAGTCTATGAGTGACGTCATAGCATTGTACGATGCATGCGTTTCTGCGTTGTAGAACGTCAACTGCCATGACTACTGATGCACATACACAAGGATACCTGTTTTTACAAGCATTTTACAACGTACACATTCATATGCCATTGTAACAGAATTAAAATATGAAATCATAACTGTAGACATAAGACAGTATATTATTTTCTACTCTAAGCAAAAGGCCCGAAATTTTGGGAGAGGGACCAGCCGATTAGATCGATCCCAGTACGCAATTGGTACTTAATTTATCGAACCCGAAAGGAAGAAAAGTAAAGTCGACATCGGTCGAATTTGAACTCAGAACGTAAAGACAAACGAAATGCCGCTAAGCATTTCGGCCGGCGTGCAAACGTTTCTTATTTCTTTATTACCCACAAGGGGCTAAACATAGAGGGAACAAACAAGAACAGATAAAGGGATTAAGTCGATTACATCGACCCCAATGCATAACTGGTACTTAATTTATCGACCCCGAAAAGATGAAAGGCAAAGTCGATCTCGGCGGAATTTGAACTCAGAACGTAACGGCAGGCGTGCTAACGTTTCTGCCAGCCCGCCGCCTTATATGACACTATATCGGTATATCAGTAGTTATATAAAATGTTCTTTGCACTGTGAACAGCGCGATCAGGTACTAATATTTGCATATTTATTCTTAATACGTCTAGGAATGTTCATATGCAAAATATGCTAGTTGTTATATCGTACGTCAAAGGATAAAGCTTCTCTCTTTTATGGCGATAGTGTTAGACATATTCGACTCAGTAGTGCAGAGGACTCTGGGACACCAGTGCTTCGGCTTAGAAAACCTGAGGGGCTACTGCAGTATGTGTGTGAATCTAAGAGAGGGTAATGTTGAATAAAATTGTAATTAACTGATCCCAAAACTAGGAACTTACCAATAGGCAGGAAGTTTTCAGCACCCTCTCGTAATACCTACTTATATATATGCATAAGTGCATTGGGCAATACAGCAACATATTTGCATATAAGACTAGAATTTAAGAACAAAGCAGAATGCTTCTCATCCTCCAGAAAACAATCAATTAGTGGTACAGTAAATTTCATAAAATATTCCGTGGATACCCCATTTGAGGTTTCGAATTGAGCACATGTACACATTCACAATATGAGTACAAGTTCATAAACACCTGCATGCATACACACATGCACACACACAGAGACAGTACACACACACAAACATATATATATATATATATATATATATATATATATATGCACTGAGTAACCATCAGACATCTCCAACAAACACAAAGAGAAGTTTTGAAAAATCTTAAAGAGTAAATATGGTCGTACAAAACGCCCGTGTGCTTATGTTTTGAAGTGCGTTGATATAGAATACGGAAGCTTCTTATCTTAAATTAAAAATAAGTGAGAAAATTATTCAACATTCTTTGGTAGATTGCGATATTTCTTCATTGCTGAATCTGCAACAGTTAAGCTTTGTCGTTCTCTGTCTTCGGATGACCGGCAAACAGAAACTTAGAGGTATGTACACACACACACATACACACACACACACACACACACACACACACACACACACACACACGCACATATATATATATATATATATATATATATATACACACACACACGTACCTAATCTTTGTATTATTCAGTCATAAACATTTTTTACTTCTCTAACAATATCAGCAAACCAAAGCGAAGTAGAATTGCTAACCTATAGAATATCACCTTCAGAATTTAGCAAAAACAAAAAGGAAAACAAACTTTTATAAGCTATACACCATTTTTCTTTCATGCGCTATTCTTTGTTCTATATTGGATATTCTATATTTAATACTATATAGTATTTATTATTATCTTATTTACTATTTGTTATTTATTCCTTCAGAATTGATAAAGAAAATATTTGAAACGAAAGAATAACATAAATAGCAAAACAGAATTATATTATTATTTATGTGACTTGGCCTGAAACTCTGTCTTTATTCTTTCATGATATTTTCCCATACTCCTCCATTTATCTTCTGCTACCTTCAAAAACAACGATACTCATTTGCCGTAAGCCTAAACTCGTTGTAGCATTAAAATACTAAACTAAAAAAGAATATCTCTCTTGCACAAACATACGTAAAAAGCTACACTTATACATATTCACACAAAGCACACATATACACTCACATCTACGCATAATAATGAGACTGTGCCTGCTGTTGTTGTTGATCGTACTTTTTAAAATATTGCTCTTATTTTAGTTGTTTTTCTTTGTTGTTTTCGGTTTGCTCTAGCTTTTCTGATTGTTTTTTTATGTTGATAAGATTACATATCCGTACGCTATATTTACTTGCATCTCTATACTATTCATACATGTTCATGTTGACATGTACATACATACATACATACATACATATATACGTACATACATACATACATACATACATACATACATACATACATACATACATACATACATGCATATGTGTGTTTGGTGTTGCGTGTTTATGTGTTTAGTGTTGTGTGTATGTGTGCAATGAGGTTTCGCAGCATCAAGAACGGAAGAAGAAAGTACAGAAGCATTATATAAACCTTTATTATGAAGCTATTGCAAACCACTTCAGTTAGCAGGCATGTTGTCTTAAGATTTGGTGACAGGTCTCCTCAAATCTCAAGCATCTTTCTTAGGATTCTTGCAAAATACAGAATTGCAGTTTTCTTCCTCATATTCACTTCTATTTAGATTTTTGTTTGTGCTGCTCTGGTTTGGTTTTTGTCGATCAGGCTTGTGCAGTTTTTAGAATTTAGGCGTTTCGTTTTTGTTCTTTATTTCATCTGTGTTGTGTGTATTAGTTATATCTTCGTGGACTACGTTCTCAGAGCTTTTATTGTTGTTAGGTGTCTATTAAATGTTCTATTTGAATATCCGATACATTTTGTTCGAGAATGTATCTTCTAAGTTAGCTAATTTGCTAAGTTTCTCTGGTAGATATAAATCTGAACTATCTTCCATTGAGATTCTATACGAATTTACTGTTGTATTTTAGTTTTGTAGATAAAATATAGCCGTACAATATATATACAAAATAGAGACATATTCTACTCGCATCCATTTGGTTTTCGTTTTCTTTGTGACTCTTGTGGATTCTGGCTCTTTATTTAGATTGTCATGATTTTCATTGGGTATTGTTGTTGCTAGTGAGATTTTCTCGCATGATTTTTCGAACTTTTTGTCCAAGAAATTCGAAGTACGTGCTCTCTTATACAGTTTCTTTTTTTAATTATTTAGCATTTTTATTTTTGGTGTTCGGGGTCGATCTGTTATTTACATGGACAGTGCTTCTGTGGACGTCTGTAAGCTTGATTTGTGAACGCTGGATTCCGTAAACATTTGTAATATATATTATAATCATATTTATTAAATATCAATGTATTTTATAGAGTATTACACAACTGTTTTTTTTTATCGTTTCGTGACATTTTACGATTTCATTTACCATTTTTTAATCAGATGATATTACATAATTTTCAGAACAATAATTTAGCATTCTCGCTTGTTAAGTGTCCTCCGACGTTATCTTTTGATAAATGTCCCTTGTGTGATCTTTGTCAAATGCCACCCGCTGTTACCTCTGTTTAACATCCTCTGGTATTATCAACAAACCGCTTTCCGGTATTATTTCGTTAAGAGTTTAGTGGGAGGCATGCCAAAACTATGAAATATTAATTGAAAATAGATAATATGGATTTACACCAGCAAATATGTTTGATAAAAAGCATTAAATAGAATAGAATCAAGGCTAACAGACCAGATATCGTTGTCAAAGACGACTGTAGACTTAATACCTCATAATCGATATATAAGTTACAACAGATGATAATGCATCTGTAAAAGAGAATGGAGAATTATCCAGATATCAAGATTTGAAAACATGAATAACTTTCATTTGGGGCCTGAAAACAGAAACATTCCGTCGACCTGAAGAAAATTCTAAATGGGCCCCACCTGTAAGGTCATGCGTTGTTTATCTTGATATGAGAACACCAGTCGCATACATATGGTTGTGATGCATGTGCCTTTGTCAGACGGGTAGTCATGATGGGTATAATGGGCTTCGTATATTTTACCCCAGTGTCACTTTGATGACATGCACTGCTCTCTCACTTAATAATAATAATAATAATAATAATAATAATAATAATAATAATAATAATAATAATAATGATGATGATGATTTCAAATTTAGGCATGAGTCCAGTAATTTCGGGAGAGGGGATAAGTCGATTACATTAAACCCAGTGCTTAAATGGTACATATTGTACCGTTCCTGAAAGGATGAAAGGCAAAGTAGTTGACCTCGGCGCAATTTGTATTCAGAACGTAAAGACGGACGAAATGCCTTCGCTAAGAATTTTGACCGGTGCGGCAACGATTCTACCAGCTCACCGCTGCGATGATGATGATGATGAGGAGGAGGAGGAGGAGTATTTTGATGATAATGTTGATACATAATCAGTAAATATAATATAATCCGTAAATAATAAAGTTAGTAAAACTAATAACCAGAGATCCTGAAGAAACTATAATCGATATAATAAAGTAAACGGAAGAAAGCTAAAAATATATTACTCAGAAGGTGGTAGAGGAAATTAATAAAAACGCAAGAACAAGAAATAAAATGAGCGAGTAATAATTAAAAAAAGGGGAATTTGAATTCAATATCTCCTAATAGGTACAATAAGTAGAGATAAACAAAAGAAGCCTTCTATAATTCGAACTAATTGAATAATTAAACATTCAATTAATTATTGAATTGGAGGGATTACGGGATTCACCATATCCAGGTTAATTTTGTTTAGACTAAAAAAACTTTCCCAAACTATTACTCAGTTTCCCGTAACCCTTCGTCAGACAACTGTATTATTTATCATTGTATTATTTGGAATTCTCGCAACTGTTCGGTGAAAGGTTATGTGAAACTTTGAGTAGCAGTGAATATATTTTTCAGTTTCAACAAAGAGTATCAAAAACTAACTTTCATATACCAGTACTATTTTCCTTCCATTTTTGCACCTATATGCTTACATATACGTCTATATGTATGAATGTATATATATATATATATATATATATATATATATATATATATATATATATATATATACGAGGTGGTGCTGAATCAGGGAAAGTACACTGATGATTAAATTTCAATTAAATATAACATTTGATCACTTGTTTTCCTTATTCAATATTCGAACAGAACTTATGGGATGACCTGATATATATATATATATATATATATATATATATATATATATGTACTCCAGGTCAGCTTCGAGAATGACCTGGAGTAGAAAAGAACGTCATTGAAAATATCGACAATGGCGACAGTAGGTTTTTGACAAAGATGCTGGCTTGATTACACGAATGATTGGTCAAGTAATCGGTTACTAGGTTATATATTAATACTTAAATAGCTGTCATAATGATCCTCCCTAAATACAAGAAAATCTGTCTCAATGCGCAATTATATACCAAGGGTCTCGCATACTAAATACAAAACTATGTCTGTGCATGAGTTCGTACATGTAAATGTGTGTATCTGTATGTGTGTGTGAGAGAGAGTGTATACGCATCTATATGAATGCGTATATATATATATATATATATATATAATGCTACCATTACATATATGAATCAATTAATGGCTAAGATTTCCAAAGTAAAATGGTATACACATGACCCATATACACATCCTCATAAGAAAAAAGCTCCGATGAGCAGAATAGACCCACTAACGTAACTAGAGCCACTTATCCATCATATTATCTACTTCCTCAATCGCGCTACATATTGTTTGCCACGTCATCTTGTTGAAATAACCGTCTATTTTCTTAATCTATATCCTATGTACACAATCTCTCCTGCTGGCCTAAGTAATTAAACGAATTGTCTCGTGACTGTAAAACAGTGAAGCTCAATATATATATATATATATATATATATATATATATATATATATATATATATATATATATATATATATATTAACTAATTTGCCAATCTGGATCAGCAGGAGATTTGTTTGAGAAATAAGTAGCATAATCGAACAGTAAGCAAGTCCGTACGTACCTGTGTCGAGACAAAATCAGTGGAAATGTTGCTCTTGTCTATTTCTATCAACTTGAAATATATATAATGGAGAATACGCACAAACATACATATGCATGTATGTGGTCTGATCAATAAGTATCCGGATTGTTACCATAGTAACGAAGCTACAGCACGCTGAGTGAAGCCACTTGGCACAGGTTGACCTTGAACTCTGCTGTGCAGTGCATACACATTAAGTTTTAATGTTCTAGCTCACTTCCGCTGTTTACAGCACTGTTTGGAAGGAAGGTGTGTAGCGTGTAATTGTCACATTGACTATGACAGAGAACGTTCAGCAGAGAATCTGCATGAAGTTTTGCCAAAAGCTTGAAGATACCTGATCAGAGGTCTGCACAAGGTTTTCAAAAAGGTTTCATCATCCTCCATACAATCAAAGTGATATTGTGCAGGTAAAACCTGAGTTTTTTTTTTGATTTGAAGTCAGTTTTGGCACAAACTTGGCAGACACGCGTTTCATACCCAAATCTTCAGTGATAATGGACTGTACTGAATCGAAACTAATCTGCACATCCTCTAATAACTCACGGATAGTGATTCGATGATTTCCCCTCACAATTGCACACACGTCTGCGATGTTTTTCTCAGTTGTGCTTGTTGCGGGTCTCCCAGAACGTTTGTCACTTTCGACATTTTTTGGCCATCTTGGAAACGTCTGAACCACTCGTACACTTGTGAGCGGCTCATGCACACCTCTCTATTCATTTTCTGCAACTTTGCGTAGTCCTCTGAGCATGTATCTCCATGACGACGTTCTCTATCATAGTCAATGCGATGATTGCACGCTACACACCTTCCTTTCCAGCACTGCTGTAAACATCGGAAGTGAGCTAGAACGATAAAACTTAGTGCGCATGCGCAACAGATGTCAACGTCAATCTTTGCCAATCGACGTTTCTCTGCATACTTATTTATCAGACCTTGTATGTGTGTATGTGCGTGTGTGTTGTGCGCGCGCGCGCGCGTGTGTGTGTGTGTGTGTACTTATGTATATGCATGTATAGCCATGTGTATAGTTTTGAAACAGCGAAGGTGGTTACAGACAAAGGAAATGGCTGAATACCGTTAAACGGAGTGGAGTATGTGATATATATAATTACACTACACACCAATTTCTTGCTGTGCTTCGAGAATTTTTTGGTAATATGAGAAACGAGTATATATATGAGGTTACTAACCTACAACTATGTGCTGGGGGCGCGCGCGTGTGTATATTTAGTGAAATTTAAATTTTGCGACAAATAACCAGTATGTAGAACTCCGTGTGTTGATCGAAAAAGAAAATCGTGAGAAGGACCCACAGTTCGAGTTTCATTTAGATGGACTCCACACTTGGCTAGGTTGGAGAGTACATACAGAAAGCAACTATTGACTCTTATTAGAGATTTTTCGGAAATTTTATACACGAATTAGAATCGGGTGCCAACAACTGGACTCTGTAAGCAGACGCTTCTTGGCACGAATATCTGTCATTCAATGCTATCGAACCGTTTCAAGAATTAAATGAAGGAAAAGCGACAGATATTTGTAATATCTGTAAAATATTGCTTTTTCTAGAGATGTATTTATTATCGTTGAAACAGATATCGTATCTGATTGTAGAATATGTAGCAAGCATGGTCACATGTACAGGCATATCATTTGTTAACTTTTCAAAATCGATGAAAGGAGCAATAACCGCCCAAGCCAGATATACTTCTACGTCTAAGCCGACTAAAGCGATCTCTGTAGTGGTTATTAATGGTATATCAGTCACCTGTTGGCACCAACAGTTTTATCACAAAGGCTATTTTTCAAATTTAAAACTGAAAATGACTAACGATTCTATAGCCATTATATTAGTTGTCGAATTTAAATGTGAAATTTGGGGTTTGGCGTTTTGTGAATTTCATTTAGTCAATAAATTCTACAAAAATCTCAAAATCTTTCTCTTACAATCTCTCTATAACAACTTAATATCGGATCAAGAGCGATTATTTCTTTTATATTTAAAACCTATCAAAATATGCAACAGTTCGTTGTTCATAGTAATCCAAATTTATCCCGAACTCCATTCCCTTCTTACTTGCATGCATATTAATGGAAACGCGGTTTCTGTTCCTTTCAAGAAATATTTCAAGAAATATTTTATAAAGTCTGAAGTGAAAAAGCCAGACGCTCACCAAGCCCTCTCAGTCACCATGTTGATCTCGATAAAAAAAGGTCATGAGAAACGCATGATTATTATGTCAGCCATTTTCTGTTTAACAAAGCTAATTGCTTTCTCTATTCTTAATATCTAGGAAATCGTCTGATATGTCAATCATCTTTAATTTTTAGTATGTCTGTTCTAAGAAAAAAAGAACAATGCTTACAATCAAATCCCTTTCCGAACAGAGAGAGAATTTCATTAGATCAGATTGCTTTCAGTCTGACGACTGCAGTCACTGTTACCCAGAATGCAACGACTGGTTTTATAACCAACAGTATACAAAGGTGTCTATTCGTAACTTGATAACGTTATCTGGAGAATAAATATTTCTGATGTGAAACAATCTGCAGGTTTTATATCATGTTTTAAGAAATATGAATTTACTAAGAATAAGTTATAAACAAAAAATTTACTATAGTATTCTTGGAATACATTGCCAGAGGTTCCTTTTCCTCAGATCCTCAAGGATTAGAATTGTTACTGGAAGTTAAAGCTTATTATAAATGCCGATCCGAGATTATTGGATTATTCCCTTATATGCCGGGTGGATTTCAATGTTTTCTCATATAATATGGCGTCTGCTTTATTTATCTTCATCTATTTTATTCACGAAAGATTTTGTAGCTGTTGAAAACCTGAAAAAAAATAGTAACTCATTGTTATCGCACGCCATAATTTCTAACAGCCCATTAATAGTAGACACTGATGCATGAGATGTAAATTTAACAGTTAATCTTTCTCAAGAAAGACAACCAGAAACTCTTTTTATATTCACTCAAGAAAAATGTTAGACAATCGAAAATAGAAAAGCAGCTATTATCGAAACCCTCAAGAGTTAACTGGCACACAGTTGGTTACGACGACGAGGGTTCGAGTTCATCTGATCAACGGAACAGCATGCTTGTGAAATTAACGTGCAAGTGACTGACCACTCCACAGACACAAGTAACTTTATCGTAGTTTCCCAGGAAGATCCAGCGTGATAGAGGATGTGAAAAGGCTGGCCCTTAGAAGTACAGGTACTACTCATTTTTTCCAGCTGAGTGGACTAGAACAATGTGAAATAGTGTCACGCTCAAGGGCATAACACACCACCGGTTTTCAAACTCATGACCTTAGGATCGTGAGCCGAATGCCCCTAACGACATAGTCATACGCCTTCAATGTATACAAACTCTTCTTACACAGAAAATATTTTACCATACTTACTGACAAGGAAGCTTTTTGGTTTATGATCTGGCCTTCAGACCGATTTAAAATAAAGAATAGTCCTTTGAGATGTAGAGTTATGTTGCTTTCATAGGCAAAGCAATTCTCTCCAGGCTTTCAACAGATACTTCCGTAAAGATCCAGTGATGAGTCCTTTATCACTTCCTGATCTACATTTTTTGGCTCATACATTACATCTAAACAAAGAAAATCCGTTTTTAAAATAAATGATGTCAATCAAGCGTATCTGCTGTTCTTGGACACATCAAAATCCAGAATTTCATAAACGAGTATTTGTACATGTAATCAAAGCTATAAGAGGATTTGAACAAGTGAGTTTAGATTTTGATCCCAAATAACAATATTATAATTGCTAATATCACCGGCTTAATGCGATGTGAATTAGGTAACATCGACCCAGTACTTGGCTGGTCCTTTATTTTATCGACTCCGAACGGATGACCGACAAAGTTCGATGGGATTCAAACTCAGAATGTAAAGAGACGAAAGAAATGCGGCATGACATCTCTTCCGATGCTCTATCGATTTTCTAGCTCATCCCTTACATTCATCTATCAGTTCTTTCTTCAATAAGCACAAGGCCTGAAGTTTTAGAGTTGGGAACTAGTCGATTACATTGTCCCCAATGCTTGACTGATTCTTATTGCATCGACCCGGAAATGATGAACGAAAAGTCGATCATGGCGGAATTTGAGCTCAAAACGTAAACCTGGAAGAAACGCTGCTACGTACTTTGTCCGGCGTTCTAACACTAATTCATCTAATAATACATTCATCCTGCTAGTATTCAAGTAGTAGTTAAGATATATTAGACAAAGAAACTTAGAAAATATCTTTTGAAAGTTTTTCTTTCATTTCTTTAGTTTGCCACATATGCGTGTTGGTGATCGTATTATAATCTATACAAAGATTATATGGAAACTTTTTCTTTTATTTTCCGGATGTAATTAGTCTTATGGAAGTGTTTTCTTTTAATAGCCATGTAAATAAGTCATATTCGATAAGCCTCGAAAGGCTATCTGAATGTAGTCTGCTAGAGACTATCTGAATGTAATCTCTTAGAGCTTCTCTTCGGAAAAACTCGTTTGTTGGTTGTTTATGCATCGCTTTGAGACTTTATTTGGTTACTGCATGAAACAGAAACTTCGAATGCAACACGAATTTAGCAGACATGATTTGGTGCTTTTACATGAGGAAGTGACCATTTATCCTCATTGTGTGTGTGTGTTTCTTAAATATTTTTCAATACTTATGTTTAATGGAGAAGTATTTATCCATTAACACCAGTGCGACATAGATTCGAATAACATTTTACACATCTACAGACACGCCATCGGAACCAGTATCACCCAAAACACCATCACCACTAAAACCATCATCGCCACATTATCATTACGAACATCATTCTCATTATCATCATCACCAACATCATTGGCATCATTATCGTCACCGTCATTAGTATCTTGATTATCATCATTATTTTTGATGCTGAAAATATATTCTGAAGACGCTGTAGATGAAGGATTTCTAGGAATTTTCCAAGGGACGAATGTATTGGAGCACGCTCATTTGTCGTCTCTAGGATAAGCAGTGTGTATATGTATGTGTGTGTGTGTGTTTCTGTGTGCGTGTGTATGTGTGTGTCTGTATGTATATGGTAGCAAGAGATTTGTTCATGTGTACATGCATATATATATAGTATATATACATATGTACTAACTATCCAAATATCGACTGGCAGGCAGACAGACACACAGACAGACACCCAGACAGACAGACAGACAGACAGACAGACAGATAGATAGATAGATAGATAGATAGATAGATAGATAGATAGATAGATAGATAGATAGATAGATAGATAATCCCTTCAAATATCTATTTATAAGTTTGTGTATCTGTTCATTTTAGATTCTTACAGAATTGGTTTATTCAACAATTAGCTTCAAAAATAGGAACCAAATTAATTTAGCTCTAATATAATAGTTAAAATCGCATAAGATATGTGTACATCTTTATACACAAATTTCTGTACTTACCATATACCTATGTGTTTGTGTATGTGTGTGTGCGTGCTCATACATACACACATGTGAAATAAAAGATGAGAAAAAATAATAATACATAATTTAAAATAAAAATTAATGTTTACATATTTAGAGATGTGGTGTGATATCCTTTTCCATTTTTGTATTCATATTCTATATCAAATCCAAATTTCTAATCCTGCCTGACACCGTGTGAAAATAGTTACCTTTAAATTAACAGACATTCAGATGGTAGCACACGTGTATGTATACATACATAATGTGTGTGTGTGTGTGTGTGTGTGTGTGTGTGTGTGTGTGTGTGTGTGTGTGTGTGTGTGTGTGTGTGTGTGTGTAGGTTGATGTAAGTGAGATGTTGTGTGTAGTTCTTAAGTATGGTGCGTTTGTGTTACCCAATACCGTGTTAATACACTTATATACAAACCGATTGTGGCAACTGGCTCTGTACAAGCTGGCATTGTATTATAAAGGATGTGTGAATATAATGCGCACATTGATTGACCCAACCTGTTAATCTAGATGCATGCTGATGAAATGTGGAATACGATTTCATTTCAATATATAATGCACATTCTAATGATCAGTGAGTCTTTCATCTCTACTACGAGATGTCTCACCTTGTATTTTTCGAGGAAATGTGCACAAGATACTTATTTGCACCTTGTGCAGTATTCTATTTTTCGAAATTTGCATGTATATAATTTAGGAAACCTTTTTCTATTTTACATGTGTACCTCTCAAATAAGTATGTCTCAGAAATTATTAATGTGATGATTTTTGGTTTTGCAATGAATTTAATACAGAGATAACCTTTTACGGAGAATAGAATTTACTCAAACTTATTAGCTAATTCACTTTTATGTTTGCTACCTACAAACATTACAATATCAAAGTTATTGTTATCGCTCAGCGTACAGGCCTTGGCTCTTGACTTATTGTCTAACTACTTTATTCCAAACTTATTACAGCATACGTTGCGTAGATACGCATTTATTGCGTAGTGGGTATTTACCCATTTGAAATAAGTTACTATTAGCTACGTTGATGTTGATTTATTTTATTTGTCTAAATTTATATATTTCATCGCTACCAATCTTAATTTTGCTTTTCCTCCTTCTTTTGTTGTCATGGTGGTTTGTTTTGAATTTATAGCGATGACGTTCGCTATATATCTGCATTGTTTGAAAATAGCTACTTATTCAGTATCACAAATCTTTTGAACTTCTATTTCGTACTAAATATTAATGCAACAGCCATTATATATATATATATATATATATATATATATATACAGAGAGAGAGAGAGAGAGAGAGAGAGAGAAAGAGAGATGTTTGTATATGTGTATGTATATATACATATATATTTGCATATATATATATATATATATACATATATATATATATATATATATATATATATATATACATATATACACAAATGCATATGTATGAGCATATTTCAGTATATATACATATTTACATACGTCTGTATATATATATATATATATATATATATATATATATATATATATATATATATATATAGAGAGAGAGAGAGAGAGAGAGAGAGAGAGAGAGAGAGACATACGTGTATATGTATGTATGTGTATGTATATATGTATTAGACATCCTCTATCCATCAGTTTGATAAAGAGAAAAGAGCAACAGGACCACTTATGGTTCTCCATATACATATAGATTTATCGCTCGACTCCGTTACCTATTTTTACATATTGCACAAACAGATCGCCTGCTGATCCATCACAGCAAATGAGATTAGAATAAATATATTTTTAACGTCACTGTTTTATCTCCACAAGATAATTCTTTTAATTACTTAGGCCAGCAGGATACATACTAATGCACATATTATGTAGATTACGAAAATTGAGTATCAATATATATATATATATATATATATATATATATATATATATATATATATATATATATATATATATATATATATATATATATACATATATATATATATATATATATATATATATACATATATATATATATATATATATATACATATATATATATATATATATATATACATATATATATATATATATACATATATATATATATATATATACATATATATATATATATATATACATATATATATATATATATATATATATATATATACATATATATATATATATATATATATATACATATATATATATATATATATATATATATATACATATATATATATATATATATATATATATACATATATATATATATATATATATATATATATATATATGTATATATATATATATATATATATATGTATATATATATATATAGTAACAGATGAAATAAATAACATAGGCATGGTTGGTTCGATCCACGCTTGTTGGTTCGTTGCTCGTCAATGAAAATTTCTTACAAATGTGTGACGCCAGGATAATTGCTTGGTATTTATAAGTATAAGGCGGGACTAGGTGGAGACGCAGATGTGGCTGTGTGGTAAGAAACTTGCTTCACAACCACATTGTTTAAGGTTCAGACTATATGTATTATCGTACGTTAATATACATACATATATATATATATATATAAAACACTTGTGTGGTGTGTATATATATGCATCTCTTAAATGGTTGCATGGTGGCTGACTATACGTGTGCATCAACATGTGTATATTCATGCATATTCATGTATAGAGACGTGTTTGTGACTGGATGTGCTTATCAGCTATATCCGTGTGTGTATGCGTATCACTTACGACAATGTACGTGTTTTCTACACGATTGTATTAATATTGCTATCGATATCATATTTATCTATGAAACAAACAAGACTGTTTCAACGAACGTTATCTAAAAGCCAAATTGAAGGATATTCGATAAGGAATTGAAGGTCGTGTGCAAGAAAATAATTGACTGTTAATGTATATCTCCTTTACTTCTTACATCACTAGTGATTAATTTAACTAACAGTAATTTGATCAATTTGGCCTAAACAGCTGTTCCCAGCTTAACGTTGCTATATGCTTCAACTAAAACGTTGAAGAGAGAATGATAAATCGGAGGAAACCTATGACTGAAAGTTATTGTCTTAAATGAGAATTAAATGTTTAATAATAATAATAATAATAATAATAATAATAATAAGAAGAAGAAGAAGAAGAAGAAGAAGAAGAAGAAGAAGAAGAAGAAGAAGAAGAAGAAGAAGAAGA
>NC_142933.1:84174553-84207053 GCF_046866305.1 Octopus bimaculoides
TGAGTGGTCAACAGAGCTCAGCTGATCAGCTTTCATACCCTCTGGATGTGTCGGGTATTTGTATTCCTAAATGTGTAATATATTGGTGTGTGTGTATCTGAGTGTTGTATATATATATATATATATATATATATATAGTGTAGTATATTGCCACTTAAGTGTGGCTGACCCCTAGGGGTGGATGTTACTGTTGCTTTTAGCCCCAGGAGGACATCTCCTCCAGCTGGCTTATCGACACACGACTGTGTCCTGTTTGCCAAGGGAGTTATCCCTCTCACCACGACCAGCAGCACGAACGTATCCGGATTTCAGGGTTATTTCCCTTCTTCGGCGTTCGACAGCTGATGACCTTGGTGAGAGAGAAAAACCTGGCAAAATCTTATATCTTCTTTTCCAGTGGCATTCTTCACTGATATTGAAAAGGTGAAAACAAGCAATGTTAATTCTCTAAATGAAGTATTAACAGTAACTGCACGATAAAGTGTAGTATATTGCCACTTAAGTGTGGCTGACCCCTAGGGGTGGATGTTACTGTTGCTTTTAGCCCCAGGAGGACATCTCCTCCAGCTGGCTTATCGACACACGACTGTGTCCTGTTTGCCAAGGGAGTTATCCCTCTCACCACGACCAGCAGCACGAACGTATCCGGATTTCAGGGTTATTTCCCTTCTTCGGCGTTCGACAGCTGATGACCTTGGTGAGAGAGAAAAACCTGGCAAAATCTTATATCTTCTTTTCCAGTGGCATTCTTCACTGATATTGAAAAGGTGAAAACAAGCAATGTTAATTCTCTAAATGAAGTATTAACAGTAACTGCACGATAAAGTGTAGTATATTGCCACTTAAGTGTGGCTGACCCCTAGGGGTGGATGTTACTGTTGCTTTTAGCCCCAGGAGGACATCTCCTCCAGCTGGCTTATCGAC
This sequence comes from Octopus bimaculoides, assembly GCF_046866305.1. Taxonomy (NCBI): domain Eukaryota; kingdom Metazoa; phylum Mollusca; class Cephalopoda; order Octopoda; family Octopodidae; genus Octopus; species Octopus bimaculoides. Next base: position 84,175,478 of record NC_142933.1, read on the forward strand.
ACACGACTGTGTCCTGTTTGCCAAGGGAGTTATCCCTCTCACCACGACCAGCAGCACGAACGTATCCGGATTTCAGGGTTATTTCCCTTCTTCGGCGTTCGACAGCTGATGACCTTGGTGAGAGAGAAAAACCTGGCAAAATCTTATATCTTCTTTTCCAGTGGCATTCTTCACTGATATTGAAAAGGTGAAAACAAGCAATGTTAATTCTCTAAATGAAGTATTAACAGTAACTGCACGATAAAGTGTAGTATATTGCCACTTAAGTGTGGCTGACCCCTAGGGGTGGATGTTACTGTTGCTTTTAGCCCCAGGAGGACATCTCCTCCAGCTGGCTTATCGACACACGACTGTGTCCTGTTTGCCAAGGGAGTTATCCCTCTCACCACGACCAGCAGCACGAACGTATCCGGATTTCAGGGTTATTTCCCTTCTTCGGCGTTCGACAGCTGATGACCTTGGTGAGAGAGAAAAACCTGGCAAAATCTTATATCTTCTTTTCCAGTGGCATTCTTCACTGATATTGAAAATATATATATATATATATACATACATACATAAGTACATACATATGTATACATACATATATATATATGTAAATATATATATATATATATGTGTGTGTGTGTGTGTGTGTGTGTGTGTGTGTGTGTGTGTGTGTGTGTGTGTGTGTGTGTGTGTGTGTGTGTGTGTATGTGTGTGTATAGATAGATAGATAGATAGATAGATAGATAGATATAGGCACACTCTCGCATATGTAATATAGTTATTCTTTATTGCCCACAGGAGGCTAAACATATAGGGGGTAAACAAGGACAGAGAAAGGGATTAAGTCGATTACATCGACCCCAGTACGTAACTGGTACTTATTTAATCGACCGCGGAAGGATGAAAAGCAAAGTCGACCTCGGCGAAATTTGAACTCAGAACGTAATATGTGCTAACAATCCTGCCAGCGCGCCGCCCTATATGTATGTAATATATTATGAATGTGTATATACATGTATATGATGCGTATATGACATTCATTAATCCCCTTGCAGCAAATATCATAACCTACCTACATTGATGGTTATCGTGGGGTGTTTCTTGATTCTGTCTCTTTCGCTCTCTCTCTCTTTCTCCATGTCTCTCTGTTTTTCTCACACGCGCACCCACACTCCATCTCTCTCTCTCTCTCTCTCTTTCACTCTCTCCTTGTCATGACAGCTTGCGAACGAGAAAGATTCCTGTACATTTTACATCACATTTTCTTCGTATTAATTGTGTCTCAATAATTCCCTGTTGTATTCACTAATGATACGGCTGCGATTTTAATTGTACATCAATTGTATACGTGCGTGGATGGATGATTTTTTGTTTGTCAATTTTCGATCAAGTGTTTTAATTCTTAAACTGTTATTTAAACCTTTTCTCGTAATCTATATTTAATTATCCCTTGCGCTTTATTTCTCTCTTTTCTCTCTCTCAGTTTTTTTTCCTGTGCTTTAATCATAATGACGAAGTGTTCTTTATATTTCCCATCCAGCAATTTGTATCCCTGATGTTCAAATTAATGTATTAATTAGATTAATGCTACGAAAAACTATGTATGATTGCGTGTGCGCGCAACAGCTTGTATTCGTGTGCGTGATTGAGCGTGTGTCTCTGTCTGTACATCAGTGTACTCCCAAGTGTGTGTGGTGCGTGTGCGTGTGTGTGCGTGCAGGTATATGTAGCTGATAAAACGCCTCCGTTAAAAGCAATAATCAGTGAACTGCTATTTCAATACAGCATCTTTCTGCGGCTGCAAATTTTAATTATGTGGCTAGAACTAAATACATTTGCGAGACAAGAGACTTTCTGAACAAAAGGGCAGCCATTCTGGGGAGGGGATAAGTCGATTACATCGACCCCCAATGTTTTACTGGAACATAATTTATCGACCCAGAAAGGCAAAGTCGACTCGGCGGAATTTGAACTCAGAACGTAGCGACGAGCAAAAGACCGCTAAGCATTTCGTCCAGCGTGCTAACGATTCTGCCAGCTCGCCACCCTGAACAAATATTAATAATAATGATATATGATGAAACGGTGGATTTGTAGAGTCTCTAGAACATCGGACAAAATGCCTTTCGTTATTTAGCTGCTAAAGTTAGGCATTGATGTAAAGTAAGAAGTTCGCTTCTCAACCACATAGTTCCGAGTTCAGTCCCATTGCATGACACCTTGGGTGCCTTCTACCATAGTCTCAATCTGACCAAAGAAGCCAGTCATGTGTTTGTGTGTGTCTTTGTGTTTGTGTGTCTGTGTGTCTTTGTGTTTGTGCTTTTTCTCCCACCACTAACTGACAACCGCTGTTGGTGTATTTACGCCTCTGTAAATTAATGACTGACTTGATAAATATCTAGGTCGATTCGTTCGACTAAAATTCTTCAAGGCGGTGTCTCATCATGGACGCAGTCTAACGATAGACACATATAAAAGACAAAAGATGTCTCCACTTCCTTTGTGAGTTCAACTCCTACCGACATTGGCTTTGCCTTTCGTACTTCCGTACATCTGGATCGATAAAGTAAAGTAGTAATATTTGTGCACCTCACCCGAGGTAATATGTAGCTTCGTACCGATGCATATTACGACGGCGGATTATCGGATTATAATTATGAGGTTCGCCCTAACACACGACAGCATACCTCGCAGTGTTTCACGTTTCCGTTCATCGGACAGTTTCTAACAAAACTGTCCGATGAACGGGAACGTGAAACTCCGAGTAACAGTTTTTTGTTATATTTCTGCTGCTTTGAAATAAAGCATAGTACTCTACCTCTGGTATTTGAGTACTCTATTTTCCACCTTGTTGCACATTTCATGTGCTTACTCCGGTATATATATATATATATATATATATATATATATATATATATATATATATATATATATATATATATATATATATATATGTTTGTGTATGTGTGTGTGTATATATGGGTACGTGTGTATGGTGTGTGTGTATGTGAGCGCATGCTCAGCGATTATTGAATGTGTCTCACATTAACTACGTATTTCAAAATCATTCTTTATTTATTTCAGAAAGGAACCACAGACTGGTATGACAGAGTTGCAAAAAGAACGAAATCAAAGTCAAAAGTAAGTACATAATTTATCAAATGTATTGTTTTATTTATCAACTTGCATCAGGGAGGAAGTAATATCACATGAATTACAATATTTCTTTACCACGGTGTACCCACTTAAGTCTGTACATTACGATTTGAAATGTGAGAGAACAGTATAAAATCTTATTAATGTTATGATGAACTAAGAAGTCTACAAATACTAAAGATAAATAATTGAAATATAGATTTTGCTTGGTTAAATAATTCTATAAAATACATGTTGGCACTCCGTCGATTACGACGTCGAGGGTTCCAGTTGATCAGATCAACGGAACAGCCTGCTCGTGAAATTAACGTGCAAGTGGCTGAGCACTCCACAGACATGTGTACCCTTAACGTAGTTCTCGGGGATATTCAGCGTGACACAGTGTGACAAGGCTGACCCTTTGGATTACAGGCACAACAGAAACAGGAAGTAAGAGTGAGAGAAAGTTGTAGTGAAAGAGTACAGCAGGGATCGCCACCATCCCCTGCCGGAGCCTCGTGGACCTTTTAGGTGTTTTCGCTCAATAAACACTCACAACGCCCGGTCTGGGAATCGAAACCGCAATCCTACGACCGCGAGTCCGCTGCCTTAACCACTGGGCCATTGCGCCTCCACATAAAATACATACTCATGCAATTATATATTGCTGTCAGCTCATACCTTTGGACCATTTCTTCTCTTCTTGAGCTCTCAACGCCTGGTAGAGCTGCAGGAACACCGTCGTGGGCAATTTAAAGCTCAAGGCTGGCATTCTATAACTGATGTCATTTAGGAGAGAGAGAGAGGGGGGGAGAAAGTGTGTGGATTTTGTGAGTGCATGTGTGTGTGTATACATGTGTGTGGATGCGTGCGTGTGAGAGAGAGAGAGAATCGACCAGTATTGAACTGATGCGATATTTATCAATCCCGTAAGAATTAAAGGTGACGTTGAGTGCGGTTGGATTTGAATTCAGTGTAAAGAGCCGGAAACTATTCTGGAAATTATTCTTCCCAATGCTCTTTCGATCCTACTGATTTACCGCTTTATGCCTTTAAACTATTCCTCCCTCTCAAACGTCTTTAGGAGTTCGATTAACCTCTGTGAATAATGCATGAGGCTTCATCTCTTCAGGAAGCTATATACTCAAATGGCTTAGTCTCAGAATTATCTTTCTAATTCTGTTTGGTATCCAAAATGTTTACGCTTCATTGACAAGATAGTTATTCATAGACACTATAAACACAGCATGTCTACTCTTTTTTTTTATATTTCCCTTCGACACAATGGTCTGTTCCTGGACGGTCCCAATAGAGCTATAGAGATTTCCCGCAACAACAGGATACTAGCCACCAACCTCTCAGTTTTCAATTCTGCAGGAAGATGCGTTATGAGTGATCTACAACTCTCCTCACGTCACAATTACGAGACAGCGACAGAGAGAGACATATATACAGGCACACAGACAGACAGACAGACAAACAGCATCGATCTCAGTAAATAGCTGGTACTATATTTAGCGATAACAAAAGCTGGGTAATCACTGCAAAACAAAAGTATAAAATATTCTGTTTTATTTCCTTGCATTATATTATATTATGGCGATATAATTAATTTATTGTTATCATTATTATTATTATTATTATTATTATTATTATTATTGCATTATAGATCGAAGGTGATATAATACGGAGTTTAATCGAACTAACCACTTTGTTAAACGCTGATATGCACCAAGCAGTACACTTTTATCAGAAACTTTACGAAGAGTAAGTAATTGTTTCATTAATATTAAGTAACAATACCACGCCATAAAACGGTCGTTTTTCTTTGTCATTGTTTGTTGTCATTATAAAGGAATTGACTGATCGGATTATAATAGGACAGATGACACCTACCTCGAAAGCTTTACACAATATATGTACTATTTTGCATTGATCTGCCAGCGGAACTCTGTAAATTTGATGCAAATTTCCATATGTCAATAGCTATTACCTTCCTTCCGAGAAAATTTAGCTACGCTTAACTAACATTAATGCTTATCTGCTGGGTATATCACTTTATAAACAGATATTAAATACAGCTCTTGTGGGGCATTCGTTAACTTGTAAGGAATAAAGTTAAATTCACTATGAAAATGCAGTGTATTTTCAGAGTCAACAACCTTTCACTGCAGACGTTCTAGTACATAAGTTTTTGCGTGCGCGCGCGCGTGTAAGTGTGTGAAAATTTGTGTTGCAAGATCCCTGAGGTGAAACCGTTTGTTGAAACAGATACTGGTGTATTTCGGGATGGTCATTTTTTTCTTTTTTTTACCAAATAAACACGCACAATAGATTCGATCTCCACTCGTTTATTACTGTTCATATTTTAACTTACGTCCATTGTCCGGCAATCTTTTGTTACACATCTGTGACCTCTTCAACGACACTTTCCGTGCTCGTGCGTGCCCCAGTCCCGCTTAGTGAATTTTGTTCTTCTATCTCTTCTTAGTTTCATGTTAAAAAATCCGATCACATGGAGAAAGGTATTCACCTCCATTTTGGAAAACACAGCCTCATTTTGTGATTATATATATATATATATATATATATATATATATATATATATATACACATATAGCAGGAAATGAAGGATGCTCAGGAATGTGAAAAGTTCGAAATAGTTAAGATGTCGACTGGTATACTCCAGGATAACTTAGAAAAGAAGTCCAAAGCTTTGAGACATAATTTGCCATAGGTAACACCTTAGAATTGATATAAAAGAGATGTGCAGGTAATCCTTTACGGATGTTTCTAGAATCGTTGCGTGATAAGTGCGAATCCTTGGATATTGACTGCATCACTAAAATTTACTAGCAACCTAAATTGATGAGTGTCATGCATGGCGAGAAACAACCTGACTAAAATAACATCTTGAAATACGCGTAAGAAGCAATTATAGATTGTTTGTTGATATTAGTTATCGTATACTTGATCTAACGAACTGGTGAGAAACAAAAAAAAATGGGAGTAACGTTTCTTGCTTACTTTAAGACTGAAATTATGATAATGAAGCAACAGAGATGAACATCAAATAATCTCATTGTCACCTTGCAACAAATCGAATTACGCCTACAAAAGGAATTAGTACTTGGTGAATGAATAATATATATATATATATATATATATATATATATATATATATATATATGATTTGTTTTTTATGTTCAATTATAATATAAACAGTAAAGATTATTTGCCAACATGATGTGGTAGTCCCGCTTGGGACGAATGTTACTGTTATTTAGCCCCAGGAAACATCGTCTTCAGCTGGCTATACGACACACTATCTATATTTTCGAACGGGGGATTTTAGCATCCCCAGTCAGCACAAAGGATAATTCTAGAAATGTTTACCAACCTCTGTATCGGAATAAGTATTTCCTACTTCGTTAAAAAATATCCAGGGTATTGTAAATGTCGAACGATAAATATGAGTGTTCAACACCGCATTGGAGGAAATGATTTCTTTGTTAGTGAATTAAGGCTACCATTGGTTTCATGTTATGAAAAGTAGGAAAATATCCTAGTTTCTTAACAGTTTTTCAATCCGATCAGACTGAGAAAGGTGTTTGCCTCGATTTTAGAAAACAGCCTCATTTAGTGATATATATAGCTAATTCACTGAGTATCAATTGAAACAGCTGTAAGGAATGATGATTGATTTGTTGTTAATAATAACTAATTATTACATTTCCTTGGATGACTGCATCCCTTTACGAAAAAACAACAACGCCTGGACGTGGAATAAGTACAGTGTTATTGGACGCTCAGGAAAGAAAAGAAAAGAAAGATGATTTTACGTTTCGAGCGGAGATCTTCATCAGAACCATAGAAAAAGTCCAAAGAAGGGAAGACGGAGAAAGAAAATCACCAACGATACACACGCAGTCACATAATATATAATTCATGTTAGCCTCATGAAGGGATGGAGTCATCCAAGGAAATATTTTTTCTCCTTTTTCAAGCCTTGCCAGGCTCATGGGCCCGGTTTCCCGGTTTCTATGGTGTATGTGTTCCCCCCGCCAGCTGGACGGGACGCCAGTCCATCGCAGCGTTACTCAAGAAACAGTGAGCGAGAGTTGGGGTGAAAGAGTACAACAGGGGTCGCCACCATCCCCTGCCGGAGCCTCGTGGAGCTTCAGGTGTTTTCGCTCAATAAACACACACAACTCCCAGTCTGGAAATCGAAACCGCGATCCTCCGACCTCGAGTCCTCTGCCCTAAACCACTGAGCCATTGCACCTCCACAAGGAAATATAATAATCAATCATCATCCCTGTGGCTTACTCTATACTTTTTCAAAGTACAAATTTATTATTCTTAAACAAGAATATTATTGACAGTAACTTTGAAGTTTCGGCCTGTCAAGCTATCGTTGGCCTGCAATGCATTGAAATTAACGTTGGCTTTACATAGTCTCTGTTGAAAGGTGGGAGGTTATTAGTCGTGCATGTTATAATGTTGTTAGTATTGAAATTTTCTTATTTTGTGCTTTGATGTTCGTATGTGTAAGTAGTTAGGTGTAAAGGTTGTTGGTCAGTGTGTTTCTCTTTAGGTGTTCATTGATATGTACGCAATTCGATTAGTGTGTAGAAATTTTTAACGTTACGTGTTATAAAGATAGAATTTGTGGGACATGTATTCATAAACATTTTTTTTCATTTCTGTTTCAAACAAACAAATCTAAAACCTAATTACCACTTCATTGAAATCCACATATCCAAGGAAAATTTTAACTCAACAGAAATTATATAAAGCCAAAATTAACTTCAATGCAACGTAGTCCGGCAATGGCTTAACTAACCGACATTTTGAAGTCACTCTCAATGATAATTTTTTAAATGTATGTATGTATGTATGTATGTATGCATGCATGTATGCATGTATGTATGTATGTATAAATTCAACTTTTACGATGAAAATAAACAAACAAAGTTTGTCTTTAGAAGCGTTGAGATGTATTGTAAGATACAGAAATAAATTTATTTCTCAAACGCGTGATAATGCTATAAATAGCATGATCAGGATAAATTATCCATATATTGCAGAAAATACGTTACCGGCCAGTGGGCAGTTTAGTTTAATGATAAAACACTTGACATGTAATCACAGAGATGTGAGTTCGAGTCTCATGGCTGGCCAGTATGTATGTATGTATGTATGTATGTATGTATGTATTTATAAATTCAACTTTTACGATGAAAATAAACAAACAAAGTTTGTCTTTAGAAGCGTTGAGATGTATTGTAAGATACAGAAATAAATTTATTTCTCAAACGCGTGATAATGCTATAAATAGCATGATCAGGATAAATTATCCATATATTGCAGAAAATACGTTACCGGCCAGTGGGCAGTTTAGTTTAATGATAAAACACTTGACATGTAATCACAGAGATGTGAGTTCGAGTCTCATGGCTGGCCAGTATGTATGTATGTATGTATGTATGTATGTATGTATGTATGTATGTATTTATAAATTCAACTTTTACGATGAAAATAAACAAACAAAGTTTGTCTTTAGAAGCGTTGAGATGTATTGTAAGATACAGAAATAAATTTATTTCTCAAACGCGTGATAATGCTATAAATAGCATGATCAGGATAAATTATCCATATATTGCAGAAAATACGTTACCGGCCAGTGGGCAGTTTAGTTTAATGATAAAACACTTGACATGTAATCACAGAGATGTGAGTTCGAGTCTCATGGCTGGCCAGTATGTATGTATGTATGTATGTATGTATGTATGTATTTATAAATTCAACTTTTACGATGAAAATAAACAAACAAAGTTTGTCTTTAGAAGCGTTGAGATGTATTGTAAGATACAGAAATAAATTTATTTCTCAAACGCATAATAATGCTATAAATAGCATGATCAGGATAAATTATCCATATATTGCAGAAAATACGTTACCGGCCAGTGGGCAGTTTAGTTTAATGATAAAACACTTGACATGTAATCACAGAGATGTGAGTTCGAGTCTCATGGCTGGCCAGTATGTATGTATGTATGTATGTATGTATGTATGTATGTATGTATGTATTTATAAATTCAACTTTTACGATGAAAATAAACAAACAAAGTTTGTCTTTAGAAGCGTTGAGATGTATTGTAAGATACAGAAATAAATTTATTTCTCAAACGCGTGATAATGCTATAAATAGCATGATCAGGATAAATTATCCATATATTGCAGAAAATACGTTACCGGCCAGTGGGCAGTTTAGTTTAATGATAAAACACTTGACATGTAATCACAGAGATGTGAGTTCGAGTCTCATGGCTGGCCAGTATGTATGTATGTATGTATGTATGTATGTATGTATGTATGTATGTATGTATTTATAAATTCAACTTTTACGATGAAAATAAACAAACAAAGTTTGTCTTTAGAAGCGTTGAGATGTATTGTAAGATACAGAAATAAATTTATTTCTCAAACGCGTGATAATGCTATAAATAGCATGATCAGGATAAATTATCCATATATTGCAGAAAATACGTTACCGGCCAGTGGGCAGTTTAGTTTAATGATAAAACACTTGACATGTAATCACAGAGATGTGAGTTCGAGTCTCATGGCTGGCCAGTATGTATGTATGTATGTATGTATGTATGTATGTATGTATGTATTTATAAATTCAACTTTTACGATGAAAATAAACAAACAAAGTTTGTCTTTAGAAGCGTTGAGATGTATTGTAAGATACAGAAATAAATTTATTTCTCAAACGCGTGATAATGCTATAAATAGCATGATCAGGATAAATTATCCATATATTGCAGAAAATACGTTACCGGCCAGTGGGCAGTTTAGTTTAATGATAAAACACTTGACATGTAATCACAGAGATGTGAGTTTGAGTCTCATGGCTGGCCAGTATGTATGTATGTATGTATGTACCAGAAAATAGCCTGTCAAGTGCGTGTATTACCGTGAGCGTTTTAGTAGACAGAAGCTGAAGTAGAAACAAATATATAATCTATGCTGAAAAGCTTACCTTGTTACACTTATTGGACTGCAGTCATGTACCACGGTTTAATGATTTTAGTCGAACAAACCCCATCCCTCTACTTATTTTTAATGCCCGTTACTTATTCTTTCCGACTCTTTGACCGAACCGCCAAGTTACGGGGAAATAACCAAACCAACACCGGTTGTCAAGTGGTAATGGAAGAAACATAGACACACACACACACACACACACACACACACACACACATATATATATATATATAGTGGAGTCCCAGTTAACTTTATTTTCACAATTAATATTTGAGTCTTCTCTTAATATGTAGTCGCACTACTAGTTGTTATTTCGTTGTTATTCTTAAAATTGTTGTCACACACACGCGTACACACACACACACACTTAAACATATATAACGACTAAAGCCTTCTTGACGGTACCCCAGAATGGCCGCACTTGAATAATAGAAACAACTAAAAGATAAAAAAAAGAAAAAAAGATAAAAGATTGTTTCGTGTTAAATTGCGACTGTACTTTTGTTGATTACACAGAATGCCTGCTGCTTTTTGGTTTAGATTTTCTTCACTACTTTTGCAGTACACTAGTGATTCTTCTGATTTCGAATAAGCCAGAAATGCCGCAAGCATCTGAAGGTTGAATCTTTAATTTCGATATTCAGCGATGCGAAATTTTACTTCCATTGCCAAATGCCTGCGAAACTTGGAGTATGATTGTAATGGTTCAGCAAACTTTTATCTCATTAAATGTATCAAGAGAATGTGACTAAATGTTCCGAATCTAACAAAGATGATCTCCACTGCTTTAGAATAACCAAACACGTCCATATACAAGACACACTCTATCCACTACCATACTGCGTTTTCTGTATAAGCCGAAAATTTCAATTAATAAATTTTATTGCAATTATCTTCGTTATTTGTTCTAAGATTTTACACACCGCTAAAGGGAGATTTTGTCCATTAATTGCATTGATAATATCAGTTAATCGAACTTCTTCACCTCATTCTCCATTATATGTGAGGCGTAATGGCATATCCATTTAGAAAACAAAACGGGTGTGAGTGTGTGTGTCGGTATGAATATGGGGATGTATGTGTCTGGTTTAGCTGTTAATATATGTTAAGAGAGAAATATTGCTCTTGTGGAGTTTAGCCAAATATGACAAGAGGTGTTGCAAATGCAAAAACGTTCATATTTATAGAATTTGTATTGACAATTTAAATAAATGGTGTTCTTCATTTTCAGACTAACTCACTGTATGTATGTATGTGTTTATAGTGTGTATGTACATATATATATATATATATATATATATATATATATATGTATGTATGTATGTATATATACAGAGAGAGAGAGAGAGAGAGAGAGACTTTCCATTTTCCCGAGCGTCAAACTAATACACTTGCTTGTTCCTACACCTGTCTTCGTCTTTTGTTTTTCTATAAATTTGAACTCCATATATGCGTGTGTGTGTGTGCGTGTGTGTGTATGCGTATATATGTGTATGTGTGTGCGTGTGTGTGTATGTATGTGTATATATATGTGTGTTTGTGTATTCGTATGCATGTGTATATGTGCGTGCGCGCGTCTGTACTCACAAGGCTTTTGTCGGCCCGAGGCTATAGCACAAAACACCTGCCCAAGGTGCCACGCAGTGGAACTGAACCTGGAACCGTGTAGTTTAGAATCAAGCTTCTTACCACACAGCCACTCCTGCGCCTATGCGCCTGTATGTATATACGAACATCATGTAACTTGTCATTTTCGATGCATTGTATCGCTAGAGTGATATTCTGAAAACAAATAGCAATCAAATCTTCTTCAAATCACAATTTTGTCGTCTATAGAAATTAACATATGATAATGTCGAGTTACATGCATAAACGTGTACGTTAGGAAAATGGCAGAAATGCAGTTGAAACATCTTTGATCGCGGTTTTGGTGCATCAGGGTGGATCGGCACTGGCATGTTGCTAAGCAACTGCAATTTCTAATATTTCAAGTTGATATCATATTTCATTGGATATGACTTTCCACGCAAAACATCTCAGATCATATAAATATTTACTTGTATAATCTATTGCTTTTTTCTTTTCACCAGCTGTAATGCTGCTCTCTCCAATGACACTTGAATACTGTTCTTTCACCTTTGTCTCTCATTCCCTCCTTCTTACTCTCTCTCTCTCTCTCTCTCTCTCTCTCTCTCTCAGCATATATATATATATATATATATATATATATATATATATATATATATATACATACATACATACATACATACATACATACACACAATTGTACGTATGTACATACATACATGTATGTATATGCACATACCTGTGTGTGTATATATATATATATATATATATAGATAGATAGATAGATAGATAGATAGATCCATATATATAAATACATATATATGCACATACATACACACACACATATATATATAACCATACATACGTATATCTATATATATATACACATGTATATATGCATATGTATATAAATATATATATATGCATTTATATACAAGCATATAAAGATACGTTTATATATATACATACATGCATACAGGTATATATATATGTATATATATATATATGTATATATATGTATATATATGTATATATATATATATATATATATATATACACACATACGCATACATATGTTTATGCACGCATATATTTTCATATGTGTAAATATGTACATGAATGTATATCTTTACATTTATATGTATAGACACACACGCGCGCGCGCGCGCGCGCACACACACACATACACACTATCATCCTTAAAACCTAGTTATATTAAATTCCCTCTTGAACTCTTTGGCCATTATGTAACACCAAACTAGAAACTGAAAATGCAATTGCGTGAGAAATTGCAGTCAATATTTCTTATATTTCTTCATTTACTTCATATTTTCATGTACAGTTCACATAACCTTGTTGCACAGTTGCATTAGCAGTTAATATACTCCGCTGCTGTACAAAAAACAGATGTCGTTTTTGTAACGTTTCTTATTTTCCAATTCATCGTAGTAAATATACGGAAACTATACCCAGCGAAAAGGTTTAAGTGACACCCGCTTAATCATTCCTATATTATAATATACATGTTCCTGCGGTTTCTTTCGTTTTTCTAATCTGATATTTCCTTTATTTGCATAGATTTTCTTTTATTTGCATATCTCTATTACTATATCAATAACAGGATTTGTCATATTTTCACATGAATAACGAATTTCAGGATATTTTATTTCTAAGTAAGCCTATTTTCATAACTTTCAAGAAAATGTCAGAGAAAGAGTCAAGTGAAATTGTCGTGAAGAGATGGATTATCCGAGGTTACGGACAGCGTCCTTTTCTCAGTAAAGTTGGCGGCTGGAGAATAAAATAAAGTGACGTCAGAGTTTTTTTGTTTTTTTTTAATATCCTGACTGCAGATGATGAGGGACGGAAACAGCGTAAACTTCACAAGTAGCAGTAGACAGAAATGGAATGGAAGGGACAACTGTTCATATTCCAGCTGGAATCTTCTCATCGGTGGAATTAAATAAAGATTTTTCCTTCTACATATTCACCACCTCATAGTTCACAAATACTATTTCCTTCAAATTCTTTCTCACCCATAGTTTCCCTTCCATCTTATTCCATCCGGTTCTCTTCGTCTTTCTATTTCTTTCCCCTTCTCTCATCTCTGTTGCTCTTTTCTACTACTTTCGACCTACATAAAAAGCAAGCGTTTTCTTGCATTTTTCGTCAATTACAGACAGTTTTCCAAAAACAGAGAATATAAAACTCCGCTGTCTTCTATTTCCGTACTCTCAACATTACTTTGAGGAGGGATTCTGTCCTGTCCGAAATTTTGGATACTCCACTCCTCTCGACAGTTACACTGTAGTCATTCTGTCATTTTTTTCTAGACAATACAAGTCTTGCTTGCACAGACCAATTCCAATCGCTTTAGATTCTTTTTATCTACTTTCATAAGGTAACATTTATCGTAGAATAAACGGATATCTCCTTTGAAACTTAGTGAGCTTCATGACAACTACTTCCTGTTGAGGCCTAATAACTTAATTTTAGTTGCAGAATTGGTGCCTTTGTGTTGAACCAAGTGAAATATTTTATTTCTTTTGACAAGACCCAAATCAATTGTCTTTATTTTCCTTGGATAGGTAAAGATCTGAAATTAGAGGATTAAAATAGATTTTCAAGTGCATCATAATTTCCGGTTCATAGTTAAGAGATCCTAGACGCACGAATGCCAGACTTATACCCTGATAGGTTTGTAATGGCGTTGACTAATAGCAATAGTAATCCAATCAAGGATTCAATTTATTTATCTGTTTCACTTACTCCCTCCCTTAGCCTTTCTGTCTATCTATCTATCTATCTATCTATCTATTTATCTATCTATCTATCTATCTATCTATCTATCCATCCATCCATCCATCTATCTATCTATCTGTTTATCTATCTATTTATCTATCTATCTATTTATCTTGTTTTGGGATTTGGTTTGCAACATTCGTTATGTGAGTTCGCGTGTTGAAGCATATTTTCTTGTGTCTGGGTAGAATCATTCTCTTTCAGTGCCTTATTATTCAACACACTCACCGATAAAGTTTCCACTCATTTACTTAATTATTGAAACGGTTGCAAGACGCAACGAAAATTTTAGGATAAAATAACTAAGTAAATGAGTGGAAACTTTACCGGTGAGTGTGTTAAATAATAAGGCACTAAAGGAGAATGACTCCCCAGACACAACAAATTACCTATCTATCTATTTATCTATCAATATTATAATCCTCCTTATTTAGGAATTGGTAGATTTATAAAATTAAAAATAAATGAGTCAACTAGGAGGTGGACGTTCAAATAAAGCATCTTGTTTTTGTCCTGTTTTTTTTTTCCGACAAAAATACGGTATTGGCAGAATCATAAGAACGACGGACGAAATACTTTACAATATTTACGCCGGCACTTTGCGTTTGGAGTTCGAACCCCGCTGATGTCAACTTCGCATTTCATTTCTTAATCGTCAGATTTCCACAACCGTAGAAGATTGTTGAGATAGTATATAATCACTATCACGTATCCAGTGTGTAAAATGCGTCTCTTCAAGTGATTGTTTAAATAAGTTCTTCGTTATCTCCTGCAACAATTTCCGTATCAGCACAATTACCACCACCCCACGAGGACAATTAACCCCCATATGACAATTACTCCCGACGACAACTACCCCCTAAGACAACTACCTTCCTTGGTTAATTACCCCCTCTCTAATATATTAAGAAGTTTAAAATCATCATCTGTTGTCCTCGGGGATAATTGTCTTTGGTGGGGATTATTGTCTATGGGGGCGGGGTAAATGTCCTAGACTCGTAATTTCACTCCGTGTGAGAATCCATAGCCAAGTTGTTGTGTCATTTTCAGCAGTTTACAGATAAAACTAAACCCATTTAATTAAACAGTCACCCGAGGGAGCGCATTCTACATGCATGATAATGATGACATCTCACGAATGTACAACAGGTGTAGAAATGTGTCGAAACAATTTAATGATTTTTAAATGAAGTATGTCGTTCATTCCACTTTCTGTCTTGTGTCAATTTATGTAAACTCAACGGATACTATGAAATTCCCGATGTATTACATATGCCGTAGCAGAATCATTTCAACTGTATGATGACATCAGGTAACCAATAGCTGGATGAGTTTACAAAACATTCTCCAGGCTTTTTAACCGAATCTTATTTAACTTCTTTTATCGGGGCCAATAGAATAAGTACCATACGAGAAGTGAGGTCGATGTAATCAACTTACCTCCCCACAAAAGATTGCTGGCCATGTGCCAAAATTTTAAACCAATATCATTCTTTTTATGAATCGTAAACTTACCGGACAGAATGTTCAGTGGCATTTCTTCCTCTCTGAGCTCAAAATCACAGATACCGACTTTGTCTTTCATAGTTTCGGGTCGATAAAATAAATATCGGCTGGGGACTAATCGCTGTAACCAATTAAATCCCTTCTCCCAAAATTTCAGGTCTTGTAGTCACCCGCAATTTTTAGCCTTGTGGCTATGATAAAATTCAGTATCATTTTTATTGATTTATCAGAATCGATAGAGCGAAGATCTTCAAATCCCGCCAGAGTTTCATCCAACGTAAGCCAATAGAATAAAACCCACTCAGGAACTGTAATCAATCTAATATAAACTAAAAGCTATAGGCACTACTAATAGTAGTTTCTTTAATATGGTCTATCGAAACCTCCGTTGTTTAATTTCTCCTTAGGGATAAATTTGGTTTCTCCGGTATTATATTTAAGTGACTATAATGATTTCTTGAGCATTTGGGATGGTATGTATCAAGTAAAATGAACTAAATTCATGTGAATCACATTGTCACACATAAACGCGCACACACGCACACACATATAAATACAAACGCACACAGAGTAACTTATATATATATATATATATATATATATATATATATATATAAAGAGAGAGAGAAAGAGAGAGAGAGGCAGATAGATAGATAGATAGATAGATAGATAGATAGATAGATAGATAGATAGATAGATAGATAGATAGATGAACAGACAGACAGACTGATATATATATATATAGTATACACAATAGATATTCACGCTGATGAGTTTATTCTTTTATTCTTTTATTTTTTATTTGTTTCAATCATTTGATTGCGGCTATGCTGGAGCACCGCCTTCAATCGAACAAATCGACTCCAGGACTTATTCTTTGTAAGCCTATCAGTCTCTTTTGCCGAACCGCTAAGGTACGGAGGCGTAGATATGCCAGCATCGTTTGTCAAGTGATGGTGGGGGGGGGGGGGGACAAACATATATATATATATATATATATATATATATATATATATATATATATATATATATATACACACGACAGGTTTCTTTCAGTTTCCGTCTACCAAATTCACTCACAACGCTTTGTTTGGTCGGCCTGAGTCTATAGTAGAAGACACTTGCCCAAGGTACCACAACGGTGGACTGAACCCTGAACCATTTGGTTGGTAGTTTGTCTGTAAATTTATAACAGTCCTTTCCTTTCTACAAAACACGGAAATGGCAGAATCGTTAGTGACGAACGAAATATATTACAGTATTTATTCCGGCACTTTGCGTTCGGAGTCCAAACGTCACCGATGTTAACTTCGATTTGCTAGAAATAACAGCCAAGACTTGCAGAAACCACATTTACCTAAACATAGACAAATTTGATAATATAAGGCAAGATACACAAATGATGGGAAAATAACGGGTTGTTCATAGTCGGAATGCTTTGGGGCATACGTTTCTGAGACGGTAAGGCTCACGACTGACTTAAACTAAAACAACTCCACACCGAATCAATATTTTAGCTGGAACAAGAGATAACTTTCAGCCCTTCATAAGATTGTTTCTTTTATCAGTTCTTTTAATTTATCTGAGCGTCTAATGTTCTTCGGAGAAGCATGAATATCACAGCTATCTACTGATTCCTTATGTATTTATGGCCTCCATCTGTCATTAACGATCATGGGTGTAAGACTTAGTTGACCACCCCACAAGGACAGCGTTGTCTATGATTGAATCGTCCCATACAAGAATGGCAGTCTCTGCCACGCACGCTCTTTTGAGCTGTCCTTTTGGTGCTGCTTGAGTTGTAATGTTCTTTTCTGTGGACCCGCCTTTCTTCTCCTGCATTCAACAGTCTTTCTAAAATAGGGGTAAGACCCGAGCCTGGAAATTATGATATGGAAGACAGATTTTTGCCCATGCAGTCTGTCTTGCGTCTCCACGTCACTGATGAATCCAAAGGAACAGCATAGCTGTTGCATTGTGGCACCAGCATCGTTGCAGGAGTTGCGAAAACGAAGTTGCAGACAACGTCGGACTGCCTCAGAATCTCCGATTCCCGGTTTCTCTCTGAGTTTTCTTCAGAAGTCTCTCCCATGGCCGCGTATGGCTGCAAGGTAGTGGAGGTTTCGAATCAGGGTTTTCCTTTCCTTAGATGGGTTGCATCTGCCCGACTACTTGCTGATTAACCCATAGCTGAGATTCTGACAGGTGCTATTACTCCAAGTCTTAGCGACAATAGTAGCTAAGATGTGGTTCCAAACTCTTCAGATTCCTGGAGTTCAGAACCAGAACCTCGCAACTGGATGCAGTACAAAATCATGCCCAAGACAACTTACCACTTAATGTACAGTAATATTCCTCCCGGTTCAAACGAAACCAACATTTCGTAAATATACGCTGCAAACTAAAAGGTATAGAGATAGTAACATTGCAAATGACCGTCATCTTTTCTTTTTATCTTTGCCTTTCAAACAAACCTTCTCAGTGTTTCACACAATATTTCTAAGTAGCAATCATGGCGGAAAACCATGATACTTGTCAAAGCACGGACAGTATAAGCAGTATATAATTTAATTCTGTTATGTTAGCTTTAGCATCTGGAACAGAATATAAATTTCTAAAGGGAGCTCTAGAAGGTGATATAATGTCACTACTGAAGCATTAAAAAGGGACTTTCTTACCTACTTATTTGATTTTGTTTGTTTTCTTTATTTACTTTCGTTATGGATTAAGTTTCTCCAGTCATGCGACAGAAAATTTATGCATTTAATGTTTACTGTATTTATTGATTAATTTCTTTCCTGTGAAATAATTTCTTTCAATTGGCACTGTTCAGGAAGTATTTACACTCAATGTAAACGTATTCTAATTTCTTACATTCAAACTTGCGTTTGCTTATGTTTTGACGTTTGAATTTGTTTTTCCAGTTTTTCATATTTTCTCGAGAAATTAAAACGATTACACAATTTACGTATAATTAAACACTGAAATGTATTTGTCTTTAAGGTAGTAGAAATAATAATAATAATAATAATAATAATAATAATAATAATAATAATAATAATAAGGGAAACTAATACACATAGCCACAAAACACGAGCAAAACAAAAAACTGTTTTCAGTATTTAAGGAAGCTGACAAATACAAACAAGAAATCAATCTACCTAACGAATACAAAGAAGAAGAAGAAGAAGAAGAAGAAGAAGAAGAAGAAGAAGAAGAAGAAGAAGAAGAAGAAGAAGAAGAAGAAACAACAAAAGCTATAAAACAAATGAAATCCAAACTAAAACTAGAACAGCAACGGACCATGATAAAACGATGGCAAGAAAAGCCCCTACATGGTAAATACTGGGCTAAACTAAATGCGAAAGAAATAGACAGAGAAAAATCCCAGCAATGACTGAGAAGCTCAGGACTCAAAGCAGAGACTGAAGGATTTTTAATTGTTGCACAAGACCAGAGCCTCCCCACCAGAAATTTCCAAAAACACATAATGAAAAGAAATATAACAAGTAACTGTAGAATATGTGGAGATGGACAAGAAACAATAAATCATATTATTTCTGGCTGCCCAGTCCTGGCTAAGAAGGAATATATTGACAGACATGACAGAGCTGGGACCTATATACACTGGAAGCTATGCCAACACTATGGAATAACAACAGAAAAAAGATGGTATAAACACATGCCAGAAAAGGTCACAGAAAACGAGAAAGCAACCATACTCTGGGATATGCCAATACACACAGATAGAGAAATTAAGGCAAATAGACCAGATATAGTTGTCATAGATATTGAAGAAAAAAAATGCTTTCTAATTGATGTATCAATACCAGCAGATGACAACGTTTCCCTAAAAGAAATGGAAAAACTTTCAAAATACAAAGACCTGGAAATAGTGATAACTCGAATGTGGAATCTAAAAACAGAAACAATTCCTATCATAGTAGGTGCCTTAGGTATAATAAAAGAAATATTCAGACAAATACATAACAAAAACACCAGGACTTACAAATATATATAACATACAGAAAATTGCACTACTGGGTACTGCACACATTCTACGCAAAACACTTTCAATACAGTAAACATAAGAGTACCACAGCAAACCACAGCACATACCCAAGGCGCACAGAGCTGCGCTCGGTAGTGAAGTGAAAGCACATTATAAAAATAAAACTACTGAACAATGATAATAATAATAATAATAATAATAATAATAATAATAATAATAATAATAAACAATTATTATTACACGACAACAAATAAAGAAAAAAGAAATCCTGTGATATAAATCACTTGTTGAAATTAATATTCAACATAACCAGCTGTTGCGATTCTATAGATGTACTAAAGTGATCAACTTAGAAACAAAATTTGAAGTAAATAAAAGTACACGCGACCTGTAGGGGAGGTTAAATGTGACAAACTAATGCAAAAAAAGAAATAAATAAGAAATCTAATTTTGTAAATGTACACATGGAAACATTGAGTGCACACGATTATAACTTGTTTGTAGCAAAATAGTCGATTTAATATATTTTACCAGCCCATTTCATTACTCCGTTCCGTTTTGGTTCGAGTTTTGTTTCTTTTGTTTTGTTATTTTTTTTTGGTGTGTGGGGGGGGGGGGGAGTTGCTTTTGTTTTCTGTTGTTGATTTTTGGCGTGGTGTTCTTTCGTGGTTTAATTTTATTTTGTCTTTCTGACAATTAAGCAGGAAATGGATTGATTGCTTCTAAGAAGTTCTGACAGATAACAATGAGAAACTCTGAGCAAATTATTAGTGCTTTTTACTTTTCTGTTTTCCTTTTACTTTCTCCAATCCACAGAATAAACATTAGCTATTGTGCTTTGATTGGCCTTTTCAACTTCTAGTGGGAAATCAATTTGGGGCATTTTAGTTCAAATCAATGCTCACTTTGTATTTTCCATTTTATTTATTTATTTGTTTTATATTGGGAATGTTTCCAGTGAACATCACTGAGCAATGGCAAAGGTCCCAGGTGGCCGAGACCGTGATGTGATTTATATCACCTTCTGAATGGAATCTCATCGTCTTATATAGGCCATGAACTGGCAGAATTATTAAAGTATCAGGAAAACACTGCCTTGCTACATTTGTTCCTGATCACTGCGGTAAAGCTTCAAATCCTGCCGAGGCCAACTTTACCTTCCATTATCGTGTGTTCTTTTGTATGTAATGTAGATAGATAGATAGACAGAGAGACAGACAGACAGGTTGGTAGGTAGGTAGGTAGGTAGGTAGTACGTAAGCAGGCAGCAGACAGACAGACAGACAGATAGATAGATAGATAGATAGATAGATAGATAGATAGATAGATAGATATGTAAGTGCTATGAATCTGCTCATAAAAAGTCCCCATTATACATCTTATTTGCCAACCACAAAAAATTCTGGGATCCATTATCTTTGTAATGAACCTCAGAGGGAATCAAATAAGGGAAGAACAACTTATATCTTGTCTGTGGGCAAGAATTTTAAGCAAACCAGTGAATTTTTGGCAATATGTCGGATGGCCTACATTTAGCTACGGCGTGAAGTCATTCTTTGTATCAGCAGCACCATCTGAGGTGTGGGTCCAATTGAGGCATTGCATCTCATCTGAGAGAGTTATTTGTTTGAAGCTGAAGTGTTTTACTAGTTTTGGATACGCAAATTTTGTAATATTTTCAGTGTCAGATTACCTGAAGAGGTCATATGTGATCGTGGAGCCTAAATTTTGCTATGATATATAGGTAGGATGGGTTAATTGACTTCACCATGGTCTAATCCTCAACCTAGCTTACTGTGAGAAACTCACTGCTAGTAAGCTACTTCTACAAAGGAATTTTATTAAAGACCAAAAATAAATCCGAGGTGAACATCTTCGCATGTTCTGACATGTTAAAGTAACATGAATAAAATGTTATATCAAATATCAAGACATCGAAGAAAATATAATTGGGCTGAGACTTGCTGAGGCATTCACTGTTCTCCGTAAATACTGACATGGACATACAATTATAAACAAATATGAAACTTGTTGTAAATATCATTAATAATTTACTCGAATGAGCAAATTTAAGTAATACATTATAGTCGAGTTACTTTCAAGAAGTGATACATATATATATATATTACACGTTACTTTAAACTTCTCTTGTACATATAAATCATTAAAGGGGTCTTACTTTGCATGCATAATAAACATATTTCGACAGTTAATGACGAAAATATTTCGTTCTAGGATTCCCTTCTGTTGTTTGTTAGACAATATCTATAATGATACGAGATCAATAAACTTTAGCTTATGTTCAAGAAATTCAATAACTTTTGGAAGATTGTTCGTATGCATAAAACGATGGAATTGAAAAATACTTTTAAAATACTTTATACTTCATGTTATGCAATCGTAAGTGCAGTTATTTTCAGATTTAATTTCGCTTGGCAATGTCTGAAAACTCTAGAAGCCTTTATAGTGTAAAATCAAAGTTATATTTTCACCAGAGTTTTAACAGAAATTTAATTGGAATTTACTTTTATTAGGTTAGAACTAAATGATGAAAGAGTGTGAAAATGCGTTTAGAAATAACCAGAATAACAATTATGAACATGAAACTCTCTTCTAATGTGACGTTGCAAATGTCATGAGGTATCAAATGTATAATATACAGTAACATTTATATGAGTGAAATATGCTTAAGCATGTACAAAATAATTGATAATACATGTTCAATGTTGGTTTTTGTTAAGTAGTAGAGGACCTGCACTATTTTTTAGATAGAAACAGAGCATACTGGGAAAGCATTACGATGTAAACAATTGAAAATAACAATGCATTTTATTCACGATCAGCCAGTGGAATTATCCAAAAGTCATCCATATTATTAAAAGGCCTAATTCGGCGATCAGTGTTAGCAATCAACAAATCAATTGGGATGTGTGTGATATTTGTGGTTATGCATTACAAGTCTGAAGATACATCAAGAAAAGTGAGAAACTGACCAAGGTTGAGTATTCCAGAGAATTACATTTCTTAAGACAAAAGACTAAATGAGTTGTTGCACTTGTTTTTAGTCCTAGATCAACGACAATGGAAAAGGTATTCCACTTATATGTGTCGTTTGAAGAATATTCATATTCTGTTATATCCCGTCTTCACAGGATACTTTGAAGATACTTTGAGGGAGACTTGCCTCTTATTTCTAGCCAGTCGAGTGGAAACAAAAAGTTTATCTCGACGGCTAAAAAGGACTCGAATAACGCACTACACGAGTAATGAAAATAGGAGCAACAACGCAGTCGTTTTGGAGAGGGTGTGCAGATGACTATTTCAGAGAAGTAGAAACTTGATTTCAGATAAAGGTTATGATTATGGCTACTTGAGCTTAGAGAATTAGCAATTGCTCAACACCGCAGTATTTTGTAGTTCTTAAAAGGCATCTTATTTTCTGTGATGCAGTTTCGACAATATGCTGCATTATTCTGTAACTTCATCAAACTTGTGACGTTTAGCATTCTTAGCGTCTTTACTAAATGTTGTGGTAATGATTAAATTGAATTAAGAATCTCTTGATATGTGCAATAAACATCTTTATCACTACACAAAATGACGAAATGTTCATGACCTCTCTATTGAAGGTTATTCTTAAAAGCTCTTTTACCTATCTTAATGCTGGTTTCACATGATGTGTTTTGACTATAGTAGAATGATCTCTGTCAGAAATATAATAGGGGAATGAATTTTGATATGATTCAGTATGATAGTGTGCTTTCTTAGAGCTGAACCAACTAGTCGTAATTGTTAGTGCTTAAGCTTCAAGGCAGGGATAATCAAGCAGAACTTTGAACAAAGTTACTCCAGATGTAACTACACCATCTTTTAGAAGCATATAGTTCTACATAAAATTACTAAGAGATTATTGTAATTCATTTCAGTTTTCAGATTGTTGTTACACGAAGAATATAAAAGTTAACGTATTAGACTTACATGGATTCGATTAATTTTGCATTTGTTCCTTTTAATGAATTCTATTATTGCATGTTTTAGACAGTTTTCCAAATATGTCCACACTTACCTAGAAAGATAGAATCTATCTGCTACTTCTAGTGTTAATATATTACAGTGCACTTTGATGTCATTCAACAAGCTAGTTCCAGCAAATTGGATGATAACGAAGAGGCTCACTCGTTTGCTTGTGTGACAATAAGTTTCTTATGTGACATCCTGAAACACAACTAAAGACAAAAGATTGTAAAAGGGCCAACGAATTAGCCTCTATGTGACCATCTACGCACTGCAAATAGCAATATCTTTTTCAAAGCATACCATTGCCGTATTGAACAATGGAGGACATATGAGATGAAGCAATCCTTAACACCACAAAAATGACTGGGTGGTAACTGGTGGAATTTTTTGATAAGTATTCGCAAAGACCCTGGAGAAAAACCTTGTGGTTGATCGAGACGCTAGGAATACCCCACAAAACTCACTCAAATCACATCTTACTTACATGAAAAAGAACACGCTGGATAAAGCGGATTCAGGTTCCATGCACAGTGGAAAAAGATGAGAAGGTCACTGCTAAAATGATTTTGATTAGTAGTCTGCAAGCTCAGGGCTGACCTGGAGATAATCCCATTAACGACCAGCAGATTATAAACATATGGAATGAGAAGTGACACAGAATATGTGATTGAGTTCAACAACAAATATTTAATCAAGTACACTGAAGATAAGAAGGAAGCCTCAAATATATTTGTATTATATCAAATAAAACGGCATCAAATGGAATCTGTAAGATTATTGATAGTAAACTTAATATGAACTGTATTTATAGCTTTAATGTGTGATTGTATAATATGCAAGATGAACGCGCCCGTACACAATTATAGTTTTTAAAATCATTAATTAAAAGTATTATTTGAAAGTATTACTTGAAAGCATTATTTAGATATTAGCGCGGTTTCATAATTTCGCTCGTTCTTATGGGCTTTAAGACATTCATATTATGTCGAAAACCAGAAAAGAAACAAAAAGCGCAAGCCTGAAGCAGCCGTTTTTGCATGTATCGTTCATAATAATTTTTAAACAAAAGTACTAGAGAATAAGCGTTTTCTTCAAACTTACATTTCATATTTCAAAGAAATTCAACCAGTGAATATCTCGTAAGAAAACCAGGCTCTAGTTACCAGTTGTTGAACGGAAACGAGTCACACTAAATACTGGAAATCGGAACTTTTCAGTTATAATGTATTAAAGAATACTCTATAGTTATATTGAGTCTTGCAATTTATTACTTCTGGTGAATCAGCAGAGAATTAAATATACTGTATATAGGGCTGTTAAGAAGTTGACTTCTCAATCATGAGGTTCTGACTTCGATCCCATAGCGAAGTCATCTTGGGAAAATTCCCAATAACATATTATCGAGCTGACCCAAGTGAAATGCATAAACATAAGTTGTGAATTGACCTATGATTCAAATGTTGAGTCAACCTTGTAGTAAAGTGTGAAACGCTGATTCTGCTCGAGAGTCACATAAAGAATACGAGTGTCTGTGAAATACTCAACCACATTCACACGAGTTCACTGAGTAGGCAATTCAGTCGATCGAACATGTGAACGATCTTCGTTGAAACCAACGGAAATTCACTTACTGTGTGAAAATGTAAACACGTGTATGCATAGGCATAAGTTTTTGTGTATTTATGGAGAAGTGTGGTATGTTCATGCGTGTGTATGCATTGTAGGTACGTGTCTTCGTATACATGTGTGTCTATTTGAGTATATATATATATATATATATATATATATATATATATATATATATATAAAGTGTGTGTATTTGTTGAATGCGTGTATTTGTATCTTAAATATGTTGCATTTATGCGAGGATTTGTTTGTATTTGTTTGTTTGTGTGTGTGTGTAGGATAATTATGTTGGAATAAAGCTGAATATTTGTAATGTATACATGATTGTGTAGACTCGTTAGCACACAAGCGCACATACGCATACACCCAAAGCTACTTGATTAACTTATGATTTCGAAAACTATTCCAGTAACAGTTTTGTGCCATTATGCTGACGGCCTAAAGAGATTGTTTTGTATATATATATATATATATATATATATATATATATATATATATATATATATATATATTGTTTAATATTATTTTTGTTGTTACTTTTGATGGCGATAGTTTTAAGACTGATATTGTCATTAGTTGTAGTATTGTTATTATTATTGATATTATTATTAATGAAAACCTAACTGAGAATAAGATTAAAAAAAATGTCAATTTGCTATCGATTATATGAAAGAAAAAACACATTCTCCACCCTGAAGTAGAATACAGAAGGAAGGGGGTGAACTGGAAGAAAACAACCCGGGAAAAAAATAGCAAAAACATTTTACTTTCAAATTACAATTGAGATCGATAGATTGCGAACGTTTCTATATCAAGCGAAACGAATTTTCAACGAATGAACTTTTTCTATAGCATAACACTGTGAGGGATTTTGTTTATAGATTTTTATTCTACATATAATTTCTTGGAATATTTTATATATTTTTGCTTGTTTTACTTGTATTTTTTTTTTTGTTATTGTATTTACAACATTGTTTCTTGATTTTTAAATTGAAGTCTGTAAGTTACCGTTGTTGAGAGATTGAGAGGAGAGAACTCATGGCAGGTGTAAGGCAGGAATCTGGAAGCCTAACATCCAATTCTTGGACTTGGATAATATTACGTTATCGTTCTTCGTTTATTTATTTTTCTCTACGACATTGATTTCCAATGTCTACGAAGCCATTAATTGGTGAAAACAAATGAAATATCATCTGCAAACTGCGCGAAAAACCTGTTTCGATTGTTTCACCAAAAAAAAAAACGACAAATAAGAACGATACAACTCTACAACGAAGCTTTCGAGTAAACGAATTCTTGACTGAAAATAAATCATCTAATATTCGAAAGTACAAGATGGATTTATGGAATTACAATGGGTTTGGTTTTGTTATTTATTTCTGCTGGTGTAATTTAACGCCAGGTCAATGTTGATCGAGCAAAATACAATGGTGAAAAGCATTCTGGTTTTGACTATTCCCTTGCTTTCCGGCTTTATTGTTTCCAAAAATACATTATCGAATACCTCGAATACGTCCTCCCAATTCTTGCAAATTTGTGATTTTGACTGATATTTCGTGTTGCCCGGGATCTCTCATTTCTTTTCTTTTGTTTGTCTTCTTGACTTTCTGACTTTTGATGTTTCATTTTGTTAATACTTTCGGTTCTTTGCCATATATATACGTGTGTATATATATGTATGTATGTATGCATGTATGTATGTATGTATGTATGTATGTATGTATGTATGTATGTATGCATGTATGTATGAATGTCTATATATATATATACACACACACACATGCACGCACACACAATTGCAGCGTTGAAGGTGTTTACATGCCATTTAAAAAACATGCAAAAACCGTTAGATTCACTTCAACATTTAAATTTAATTTGTGTTAAAGTATTTTGGTCGCTTTGAAACCGCAACCTGTTCACTGACAAAATTTCGTGCTGACAAATTTTGTCAGTGAACACGTCGCGATTTCAAAGCGACGAAAATATTTTGACACAAATTAAATTTTAATGTTGAAGTGAATCTAACGGTTTTGTGTTGTTTTTTAATGGCTTATAAACACCTTCCACGCTGCAATTGTTTTTGTTGTGCCTGAATGCGTAGTTGTGTGTGTGTGTGTGTGTGTGTGTGTGTGTGCGTGTGTGTGTGTGTGTGTGTGTGTGTGTGTGTGAGTGCGCGCGCGTGGGGAGGGGGAATGTGTGTATGCGAGTGCGCGTAAGCATATGATTAAAAAGAAAAGGAGAGAAATTTGTTCTTTGTAAAGCTACATATAAAAACAGTTGAGCAGTAGCATATTTATTAATTTTTACGCAGAAAAGGTTGACAGCGAACTATAACAGGTTGACGACGGCCAGTAAGCCGAAATTTCGAAATCACTGTCAGCCATTTCATTGAAAAAAATTCTATACATTTGTATGATTCATTGCAGTAGTATTTAAAGCTATTAGTTTTCATAATATTTTAATTTAATGTTAAAAAAATATTTATCATTCTGTGTTAGACTTGATAGAGTCTGTCAATATTTTGATAGTAAAATAATAAAGATTTTGATCCGAGGAAAAAAATTCTGTGAAGAATATTGTCTCTACCTTACCCAATCTGATACACATCATTCCCAAAGCGATTACAGTCTTGTATTTTGTCGATACAATTAGCTGGCAAGTTATACTTGATTTAAGTATAAGATTCCGCTCTCAGTGTAGACTTTACTCTCTGCCTAGAAGCAATTTAAACGAAAACAACCTTAGCGAAAGACTGCAGGACCAGTCAAAAATAATTCGCACCTAGCAAATTGCTTGCCTCTTCTTCTGTGTATTTCATGCTATGTATATCTGCTGTATGTATATTTCAGAACCTTTTGATAACACTTCAGTGCTTGCGTCTCTCTGATGTAAATAGGCATAAGTATGTGGTTAAGAAGTTACCTTTGCGACCATGTGGTTTCAAGTTCAACCCCACTGCACGGTACCATGAACAAGTGTATTCTATAAAGGCTCCGACCGACTAATGCTTTGCGAGAGAATTTGGTAGACGAAAACTATGAAGTCCCTCGAGTATATATGTGACCCCAGCATCACGGCTTGATAATCATTGTTGGTTTGTTTATGACTTTCAAAGATAAACAAGTACTGGAATCAATTTCTTCGACTATACCTCTCTAAGGCGCCCCAGCATGGTCGCTGCTAATACAAGATTCTATTCAGTTTCATACACCAAGCATAGGTTAAATCGACATTATATGTTCAGCTCGCGAGCGACTTATATAACGTAATAGCTCTAACCAAATATCGAGATACAAGTGAAGGTGTTTGTGTGTGTGTGTGTCTGTGTGTGGACATGTATGTATATATATGTGTGTGTAAGTGTGTGCATGTGTATAAATGTGTGTGTATTTTATATATATATAAATTAACAGAATGAGATAAAAAATCCAAGGCAGTGAAAGTTTTCAGAATATTTATAAACAGATCTTAAAGCTGTTTCCGGGATATTTTATATATCCCTTCATCAGAGACGGTGCGAGAAAACGATTAAGTTATAGTTGTTATAGAGAAGATATGCAATACAGAATGAAGTGGAGGAATAAAAACAGACATGAGATACGTAAGGATATTGTATCTGCAGTTTCATTATTTAAGCAGAATGGTGTATATATGTAAGTATCCTGTACCTTGTGTGTGAGTTCCAGCGTTGTTTATAATTGGTCATTCCAAGCATAGAGTCTTGTAAACAGTGTTATTCGATCGAGTATTTATTGGTGTATGTATACATATATGCGTATATATGTGTGTGGTGTGTGTGTGTGTATGTGTGTGTGTGTGTGTGTTTGTGTGTCTATGCATATACCTTTATATGCATAGGCGCAGCGTGGCTCCGTGGTAAGGAGCTTTCATGGTTCCAGGTTCAGCCCACTGTATGTATTTGTGTGTATGTGTTTATATCCCCCGTAACTTAGCGGTTCGGCCAAAGAGACCGATGGAATATGTACTAGGCTTACAAAGAATAAATTCTGAAGTCGATGTATTCAACTAAAGGCGGCGCTCTGGCATGGCCGCAGTCAAATGACTGAAACAAGTAAAAGAATAAAATAATAAAATATGTCTTTATATATATGCGTTGGTGTGTGTGTGTGTGTGTGTGTGTGTGTGTGTGTGTGTGTGTGTGTGCGTGTGTGTGTGTATGTGTGTGTATTATGTATGTGTGTTAATAAGTCATAAAGTTGAAACGAATCAAAAATGGAAGTAAAAGTGGAAATAAAAATGAAACATAACTGATTTGCACAATGTTAAGATGGTGTTGAAATGAGATTGAAGTAAAACTCTTATGTCAATGTCTCTATAATGGTCATTGCAAACGAAACTACATTACAAAATGTTACTACCGTCGGAAATTATTTTATTGTTTTATTGTATAATCCGTTGATCTATACACTCTTTATACGTGTGTGTGAATATGTGGGTGTGGGTGTAGGAGTCATATAAGAAAATCATATATAAACTTAGAATTAAGTACATTACAATTCACACGCATACAAACATAAACACAATCAGAAACATAGATATGTGTACGTATATACGTATGCGATAAAGTATATATATGTACATACGTATATATATATATATATATATATATAAATACATATATATATATAAATACACACACACACACACACACACATATATATATATATATATATATATATATATATATATATATATATATATAGAGAGAGAGAGAGAGAGAGAGAGAGAGAGAGAGAGAGAGAGAGAGAGAGTGTGTGTGTGTGAGTGAGTGAGAGAGTGAGTGAATGAGAGGGAGAGTGTGTGTGTGTACATATTCACACTTATCTGTGAGTATGATAAATATATGTGTAAGTGTTTACACACATACACGCACACACACACACACACATACACACACACACACACATATATATATATATGCATTAATGTGCGTGTGTGCATTATTGATATTTTGTATGTATATATTTAAGTACCTATGAAACTCTTCAATAGGTTAACAACAAAATTCATAAAAAGCTGAACGTATAAGTATTAATATATTATTCATATAATAAATAATAATAAGGATTTCCTTCATAAGCACAAGACTAGTAAATGTGAGAGGAGAACAGTTGAGGATATCCGTTCAGTACTGCTGACTACTTTATTTTTCGACCCCCAGAAGGAGAAAAGGAAAATTAATCTTGTCGAGATTTGAACTCAACGTTCCAATAATTTTGACAATCCACAGCTCTGCTGGTACTGCTGATGATGATGATGATGACTCCTTCTACTTTTAGGCAAAGGTTCACTAATTAACATTGACTCCAGTACTTGACAGGTATCATATTTTATCGGGCCCAAAAGAATAAAAGTCAAACTGGTCTTCGGCGAAATTTAAACTCGGAACGTAAATAGCCGGGTCAAATACTCCAAGCATTTGTTCGACTCTTTAACGTTTCTGACAGGTGACGAGCTACAGCAAATATTCTGTTCAATACCATAGGTTTGCTTGTCAGTTGCTTGACCTTAACCACTTGAGCATATCACTTTCTGGCTGACAATATATACGTCTCTGATCGCGAGCAGAAGTAATGGGCGAGCATCATAACCATGTGCTGAGAGGAAGTCTTTGGAGTTTGAATAATTCAAATCTGGAAACATGAGTGTTTCGTTCAGCATCCTTAAACAGCCCTTAGTCAGGGATCTTTTGTGCGAGATGGGCTACTTGACCTGAAAGAATTCTAACTGATCCCTACCTGCAAGGTCATGCGTTGCTTATCTTGATATGAGATCACCATATCGCGCACATATGGTTGTGATTCATGTGCCTGGTGTACCTTTATC
>NC_142933.1:84212053-84214553 GCF_046866305.1 Octopus bimaculoides
TTGTTCTATATTTTTTTCCCTTTTTTCTCAGTGGGGTGTTGAATTTCCTTATTTAAATGTGTTAGCAATGGTTAAGTTCGGGTTTGTATTTTTGAATGAAAAAGGTTTCCTTATTTAATCTAATTTATGTTGGTGTTTTAATGGCACATTGATAAAAAGGAAATATTATAAATTGTGGTAGCATTAGTTTTGCGCATTTCTCAATATGATCACTAAAAGGTATCATTCGGTATTCTGGGTATGCAATCTGCTGGCGGTGCAGAGTGCATCTACGTCTGAGCGATAATCCTGTGGAGCCTATGTAGTTCTCGTGGCAGCCCGAGCATCTTATTACATAAATAAGATTTTCTGAGGCACAAGTAAAGTCAGATTTAACTTTGAATTTGTGTCCCTCTTTGAAGAGGAATTCTGAACCTTCTAGAATGTTTGGGCATGTTGCACAATTTGGTCGACCACATTTGTTTACTTTCGCATCTGTTGTTTCGGAAAATAATTTTGCCTTTGTGAGGATCTTTTTCAGTGATTTTGGTTGTTTGTGGCTTTTGATGATTTTGTGTGTGTGTAAAATTTCCTTTAATTTGGGGTCCTTATGTAGCATTGGTATGTTTTGAGCGATGATGGTGAAGGCTTCTTTGTTTCTGGGGTTGTATGTGGATATGTACGGCAGTATTTTCGGGGAATGTGTGTTGCTGTGTTTAACTTTTCTTAAGTTTTCTATGTTAATTTGTGATGCACGTCTGATTCCATCCTCTATGAGTTGAACTGGGTAGTGTCTGTCAATTAGTGTGTTTTTGAGTTCTTGTAGTCTGTAGTCTCTAGTATTTTCTTCTGACACTATTGTGCATATCCTTCTTGCAAGGTTGAAGGGGATGTTTGACTTGGTGTGTCTTGGGTGGCATGAATCAAATAGTAGATATTGTTTGGCGTCTGTGGTTTTGTAAAATATGTCCGCTTCTATTTTTAGGTTTACTTTTTTAATTAGTATATCCAAGAATGGGAGCTCCTTTTGGTTGTACTCCAGTGTGAACTGTATGTTTGGGTTGACACTGTTCAATAGAATTTTGAATTTCAAGAGTTCATTTGTGTTTTGATTCCAGAGTATGAAACAGTCGTCCAGGAACCTTTTCCAATTTTCTTTTATGTATTAGGAAAGGGTGTTTCCAAAAGTGGATAAAGATTCCAGTCATTGCGAACCTAACAATGGGTTACTTGGAAATAATAATATACCAGGAATCTGCCCAGAATACCGAATGATACCTTTTAGTGATCATATTGAGAAATGCGCAAAACAAATGCCACCACAATTTATAATATTTCCTTTTTATCAATGTGCCATTAAAACACCAACACAGATTAGATTAAATAAGGAAACCTTTTTCATTCAAAAATACAAACCCAAACTTAACCATTGCTAACACATTTCAATAAGGAAATTCAACACCCCACTGAGAAAAAAGGGAAAAAAATATAGAACAAAACCATGGTAAATTAATCAAATTCTACCACCTCCTAGATTTCGATTATCTCCCCTATACCGGAAGAAATCCCTAATTACCTCCCCCTATCTAGAACTCTTCTTTATCAGACTGGAACGAACACGTTACAATGAAGTAGAGAAATTTGAAAAGACAACACGAAACCGGTTATTTCTCAAAATACAATGTTTATATACCAAAAAGATTTTATAACATTTTTCTGACATAATTTAAATATATACTTTAACCATGTAACACAAGCCTTCTGTAGTTTTTTCACTCTTATTATCTTATATATATATATATATATATATATATATATATATATATATATATATATATATATATATATGTATGTATGTATATACATTGACACAGTGAGAAAACTGGGATGAAGATGAGAGAGATAGTAACGTGTGTGTTTGAGACAAATGACTGTGCCGATAAAGTTTAGCTTAAGACAAAGTATAAAGATATTCAATCTGATTTGTCACAGAATATATTAACTAAACCACTTCTTTGCTAGAGGAGAAAATATAATGTAAATTACAGATAACTAGAACGAAATACAAAATAATGATCTTAATATAATTATAACAAAAAAAACATAAAGTTATATATTTGCAAAACAAGTCTCTCAAAACTGTTCATGTCTCCATTTACGTCAAGAATATCTCTAGAATTAAAGAAAAATATCGCTCTCTGTCTCTGATATTTCTTATCATCCATTCTAATTATTTCTATTTGCAAGTCAATTCCTCTGGCCTGATGCCATCAATTGTCATATTATGTATACATGCTTACCCACCTACCCACCATGCAAAATCCTGCTCATTTATCATTTTATGCGACATTTCTCATTCACGCTGACGCTGTCAAACAAAAAGAAGCTTGTAGTTTTATGTAATGTATACCCATGTACATATACACACAAACAGATCGTGCATAGACTTATTTACAGAACAAAACTATTAATAATAATAATAATAATAATAATAATAATAATAATAATAATAATAATAGTG
>NC_142933.1:84219553-84222053 GCF_046866305.1 Octopus bimaculoides
TACTTACCACACAGCCACTCCTGCGCCTATATTTCCCTCAATTTAACGCAACAATAATCGGATATAGTTTCCTTCCTCAGTGTACCGAATGTTTAGGAAAGATTGATTTATTCATTTTATCAATAGCTTTGATGTTACTACTTTGTAAGATCTCTACCTACATCAAGGATCAAAATTGAAAAGTCAGTTGTAAACAAGTATACGCTTAGGTACAAACGTTCTGGTATACCGTTTCTTCTTTCCTGTTCGTTCTATATTTGTCACTTTATTCGCCTTTTCCTATTTTTGCCATAGACTTTAGACGTCTCTGTCATATTTTCCTGTTTCAGATTGTATGTTTCTTATTACTGCTACCGTTTTCCCCTTAATTCTATCTATCCTTTTCTTTTGCCATTACTATCCCAAATAACTGCTGACATGTACTTACATTCTGCACTATTTTCATGAGTTGCTTTTCCTTTCTTTTAGGTTGGCGATGATCTGAAAATCGGAAACCTAGAATATGAAGAAGTCAAACAGCAAGTGACCAGCGTCGCTTCATCTGAAATCGGCACATCACTTTTCGAATTTTACTTGGAACTTCAAGAATTCTGCAAGTTCAAACGATTGATTACTGAAACGTACATATTCTCTATTATTATTATTGCATTCTCATCAGAAATGTCTGCATTACTTGACCATATTATTATTATTATTATTATTATTATTATTATTATTATTATTATTATTATTATTATTATGAAAGTAGGAAAACAAGGGGAAAATACAGAAAACTTCTAGCAATGCAGAAAGGTTTACAAAAATCTTTATATTTCAGGCGCAAAATTTATCTTCAGAAGAAAACAGTCCCAGAAATGTCTAGTTACATCGTATCAAGGAAGCTATATAGATCCACCGCCTCAGCCCGAAGATGGACCCGGTGGTTCCTATGAATACATCACAGCGCCTACGACCAACATCATAACATACGCCACCAGCATCATCTTCCACCACCACCACGTGAAAATACATTACAACGGCCAACAGTCGGAGAGTTGCTTACACCAACAGTTGGAGAGTTGTTGTTACTGCTGCTAACCCAAATGCCGCGCTGTTTAAAATAAAATAATGAAATCGATGCAACTAGATATTTCTTGGACAGCTTGTGCCTGAAATATAAGTTTTTGTAAAACTTTCTGCATTGTTAGAAGCTTTCTTTATTTCCTTTTTTTTATTTTTCTACTTTTGTACTACAATGCTTCAAGCGAACTACAACGCTCTAATCATTGTTGTTGTTCTTTCAGGAGTGGCATCTTTCATTGCAATCTTTTTCTGCACACCTGAGCTCAGCACCGTGGCTCTCGGCTCCACTTTTCGCTTTGTTTATATTTTGTCAATGTATTGACGTATACGTCATGATATTTTTGTTAAGTGTTTGTCTGCAACGAACTTTTTTTTATCTTTCCTAAGTCTTCTACTATTCTGAGGACTCTTTCGGTTTTAACTCCCAACTTTCTGATTATCTGTATTTTTAGATTCTTTATATTTCGATACTTTCTTAGATAATTTCTTTTAGAAATATATCTTCGCTACTTCGAATTGATACATCGATTACAAGTCGCCGTTTCCTTTTCGAATCGTATTGACAATGATATCTCAACGTCTGCATTAATCTGTTTGTCGCTACGAATTGACATGTTCCAGTGTACGGTCTCTTTATCGTTCTCTGAGATTTTTATGTAGTATTTTTAGACCATTTCTCTTCTGTGATTATTTCATAACGCTAGCGTAGATTGACTGGTATGAAAGTTCTAACACTATCGTGCTTATAATTTCATGGTTAGAATAAAGAAGCCAGTGTTTCTACCCAATCTTTAAAGCGTCTACAGTCAATTTTCTCTTTTTGTTTTCTGTTTCAATGATTTTAACATTTTCTAGTGAGAACATTTTGACCTTGTGTTTGATCAAACATTGTTTGTCGCAGCTTTGACTTTCCGCTTCGTACCGTTTTTCACTGTCCGCTTTAGGCTTTGTTCAGTATTATCAGGCAACATCCATAAAGAAGCTTTGTTTAACAACGTTGCATCATGACTTTGCGAAATTGTTTTTAAACTTCCATATTCGCTTGTCGTTTCTACCGACAGCTATCTTTGCTAAGAACGAAGTTTCGTTTTGATTTCCGCTCCTCCGGAATTAATGGATTAAATACCATTCAATATTGAGATTGGTTTAGCTGCTACGAAGTTAAGAAAGGATTTCAGTAAATATTAATCTACTCCAAACTCAAAATAATATAAAATCTGCAACAGATAAGATTAACTAGACCAGCTCAGTGGATTTGCATCTGAGCACACAGAGAAAATGGTTTAGGAAGGCTATTATTTTTCACTGGACAGAGAGTTCTGTTGAAGAATTTGGAGTTTAGTTTGTCAGGACTGCTTCCAAGTGATTAGAAAAAAGAATAAAATAAGATCAGGCGACTAACTTCACTCAGTAGAAAACAGGGTTAAGCAGATTGAAA
>NC_142933.1:84227053-84282053 GCF_046866305.1 Octopus bimaculoides
AAATTTAATCTGAAGTACGTCATACGTTTTCAAGAACAAACGTATGAATCAATCTACGCCGAATGGTCTGTAAACAAGTGTTTACATCAGCGGTGATATACATGCACATATATATGTATATATATATATACGTGGGTGTGGGTGCGTGTGCGCACATATACAGATATATGTACACACACATATACATAATATATATATATATGCATGCAGATACATATATATGCATATATATATGTATATATATATATATATATGTTTATATATATATGCATATATATATATATATATATACATCTGTATGTGTTCGTGTGCATATATATATATATATATATATATATATATATATATATATATATATATATACAATATGTAAATATATATATATATGTATATGTATTTGTGTGTGGAATATTAAAATCGAGAATAATCTTCAAGAATAATCATTCCATATACATCTACGCTCACATGTACACATTCATACACATACGCATGTACGTACACATGCACACACACACTGATATATATATATTGTAGTG
The DNA here is from genome assembly GCF_046866305.1 of Octopus bimaculoides. Taxonomy (NCBI): domain Eukaryota; kingdom Metazoa; phylum Mollusca; class Cephalopoda; order Octopoda; family Octopodidae; genus Octopus; species Octopus bimaculoides. The sequence continues at coordinate 84,227,590 of NC_142933.1, forward strand.
TTATTACCACTCCGAATATGCTTGATCCACGATCGAACTGGGGAATAAAATACTGCGCTTTGTCACGGAGAATATATCTTGCTTGTTGGCAAATGGTGTGTATACACCTAGATCAGCTCGCAGCGCCATCTACCTAGACTGTAAGATGCTAGCATTAAGAAGTAGCTATCTTCTCATCGGTTGCAGACACTAAGCAGACGACACTACAAATTAAGAGATTACCTGTCTTATGCTTTTCCAGTCCCCGTACAATGGCTGGCAGTGCTATACGGGGGATCACTGTAAGTATATTATGGAGGGGGAGCGCTAAGCAGTGATGATTAAACATGTTCCCCAGCTCCAACGTGCATCAAGCATATTCGGACTGATAATAACATTACAATTTTATTCATCACTGCTTAGCGCTCCCCCCTCCGTAATAGATAGAGAGAGAGAGAGAGAGAGAGAGAGAGAGATTTCATATGCATCGGTTTATATGACAGCCTTGTCTATAACTAATATATGTTTACGAATAAGAAAATATTATTACATATATTTATATCAATTCAAAAATAAACCTTATATAACGAATAATCTAACAAAAATAGTGCCCTTTAATCTCAACCAAAATAATTTAGCGGTGGCGGCGCTGTTGGTGTGAGTTCTTGTTAAACGGAAATATAATCAAAGTAATTATAAATTAGGATAAAACTTAAAATTTTGACTTTGAAAACAAGAAAAATGTTGTTTCATTAAATACCATAAATAATAGTAATTAGGTAAGTAATTTAAGTAACATCTTAATGGACAATGCATAATTTGTACACAATGACAACACATAATACTATTGCACGTAGATGAAACATAAGGTGTCTTCTTTTATATCTTAAATATAATAATGGAATAATGATCTTTATATTAGTCATATATAAAACAAGTTTCCGGTGACTTTTTTCCTGGATTCGAATTCTTGACCTCCACCAAATTGTCTGCGTTCAGACTAATTTACAAACTCGCCTTGTCAAGACTCAGTAACACTTTTGAGAGACTTAGTGACTGTTGTTGTTGCTGATATTTAACCACGAGTCATGCCTTATTGAGCAGATCTATGACCAAAGACATTTCATTCATAGACATCACTTCTTTTGTTTAAACAGTGTAACTAAGGCTATTTTAATTTGGCCTCCCTTTTCTTAAAACGAGGTAGGACTGGGATTGAGAAACATTTAGCTGCTATAGAGGACTAGGTTTCGACCGTGTTTGACTCACGTTTTTACAGATTTAGTTTCTTAAGTTGGTGCATGACTACAAATGTTTATAGGGATTATGATATTGGGATTAGCGTATTTCAAGAGCATTAACAGCTTTAAAACTTACATCGAAGGAATGTCAATGATTGACAAAAATGATAGCGCCAATCACAACAGACAGCAGGCTAATGCACTAAACTATCAAGCTGGCCATCTAAGGCTTTCAAAAAAAAAATTACATTTCGTTAGCAACCAAATCTAGCCCGACAATCTTAACCCCATAACAGCTAAATTAGCAATAAACAAAAGCAAAAATATGTTCTTTTTAGCTTCTTTATGGGTTTAAAGAATATAATCCTTGTAGAGAAAACTCAGTTTACACACACACACACACACACACACACACACACACACACATACATATATATATATATATATATATATATATATATATATATATATATATATATATATATATATATACATACAAAGGCTCAAGCATGACTGTATGGTTAAGACGCTAGCTTTGCAGCAATATGGTTTCGTGTTCGGTCCCATTGCATGGCATCTTTGACAAATGTCTTCTATAATATCCCGTGTCAACCAATGTGTTGACGAAAATTGAATGGAAACCCGTTGCACACACACACACACACACACACACACACACACACACACACACATATATATATATATACACATATTGTATAATGCATGTGCTTTAATTATTCTGTCACAGTTGTCGCATATTACAATATAACAACTGCATTAAGACATACAGAATCCTCATCAAAGCTGTGGAAAAATCATGTAAATACTTACAATGCTTACAGAAAGTAAGTTCAGAGCAAGGACAATTCAGATCAGAAGACACAGCTATAGTGTATTTCTATCTTAAAAAATAAATGTACATATTGGATTAATATTAACAAAAGCACATTACTATTAACCAAGTATTCTCTTCCTTAATCAAGTTAAGAGATTTTTCTTTTCTCCTTTTATGTAACTTATATAACTAAGTTTTTGTGCAATGAATTTTAAAAATTGGCATTTGTATAAATTCTGTTAACCTATTGCTATTTTATTCATAGATTATTATTATTACGATATCAAGCAATGTTTTTATTCTGTATAAAAAAAGGAATTGACATTTTCTTTTATTCAATGTTTCCAAGTGATTGTATGTTGATTTGTTCGCTACACTACTTGATTATACTTCATTACACAACAGTTAAACGAATAAAAGTGAAAGCCTTGAGCGTATCATTTTGCCTCTTATTTTCCTTTTGATCTATTTTAAGGTGTATAGCAACATCTGTAACGCAAAATACAGTTCTTCGGCGGTGGACGTTTGTAGTCTTTTCAATCACGTTCGTATGATTACATTTCTTGCAATCTAATTTCTTTGTTTTCAATACCAATTAAAAAGAACATTTCATTTTGTGTTAACGCAAGGGAAAATGAAAAATATTTAAACTTCATTAGAAATTGACACACCCAGTCTCAAAAAAAGTTCTTTCTTAACTAATTGACATTTCTTTACAGTTAATGTACATACGTAGCATTTGCTTTAAAAAAATCTGTTTTTCAAAATATTTGTAAGTGCTTTCATAGGATTGAATTCAATTAATTTATATTAAATATCAGCGACATGAATAAACTATTAAAATAAATTTATACATGCAATATGTAGATTAATTTTCATTTCTAATTTGTATAAGATAAAAACCCGACATAAATATATAACTGGTACATATTTCTCAAAATCTTGAGATTTGTAAACAACAGTAACAAAAACAGAATACTTTTTGGTAAATAAGCATTTTATTTTGTTTCTCGTTCGACACGAAATTTGCTGCTTTTGTTGTTCAACAATATTTGATTACTCGTATTCAAAGACTCCATTTACGTAAAAACTGTCCATTTCGTTACATTATCAATAGCAAATGCAATTTCCTTGTTTTTTTTTGTTTTTTTTTTTTACTTTCCCGTAAGTCAGCATCTGTGTGGACAACAAACTGACGTCGTCGTTAGAAAGTCGGAAAAAATGCTTATTCTTAACAGTCTCTCAAAAGGAACTTTGCCTTTCATCTTTCTTGGAAATGGTCGATACAATAAAGTACATTTCAACTGCTGGTTAGACATGATAGCCCACTTTCTCCTTCAAAGTGTATGACGTTGTTCCTTGGTAAAAATCGATATTAAGCGAGATAAACTCATTTATGGCATTTTAAGTTCAAGTTCGATTGTGGTTGATTTCACTCGTTCACCCTCTATAATCACGTTTTATGAACTTTTGATGTAAATCTCTTTGTGCTTGACACGAAATCTAACATTAAGTATTCTTAAACCTCGGGGTTTCCATTAGATATTGCGAGTCTTCAAAAGTTTTGTTATCTCTGTTTGATTCCCACGGCAGTCATACTTATGGTACTTCAACCCCGCTTTTCTCCATTACTTACGATGCGCTCTCTTAATCATAGCTTCATGTATCAATTTTTTCATTCCAACAATAAACATACAAATAAAGGTTTCTAAACTGAATGCAAGGCCACACATTTAGTGAGAAGTGTTGTAGATTATATTCACCCCAGGATATCACTGTTACTTACAAATGTAATAATATGATGATGGTGGTAGAAATGTAAACTTCCATTGAGAATGATGTGCGAATAGTTCGAAGAAGAGTATTCTGTCGTTCGATTAACTGAGCAACTTATTCCTTGAATGAGCGTATAAGCAGTTGAGCATTCCACATATTCGTAAACCGTTGATGTAATTCTTAAATAGTCATTTAGATAGTGTGTGACAACACTGGATTGTTGAGTCACACTCTCATTTCCCTCCAACAGCTTTCTATTTGCCCAGTGTCACACAAGGGGCGAGAAGACTCGAGGTAATGACAAAAGACAGTTATCCAACCTGTCACGAAACGGTCGAAACCGGGTTCTCATGATTACAAAGCGAACGTGTTAACCGCTCAGGCGTATTTGATTTCATATAAGTAATACATGAAGAATATATTTCGGTTATAAGGATCAATGTAATCGACTGATAATGTTGATTTTCGGGCTTTTTCAAGGAAGATTTCATGGTGAATCTCTGACAAATCTTTAGACTGTTTTAGCTTTATATAATGATAGCGTTGATCCCAGGAGCTATGTGACTCGTCCATCAACGTACTCCCCAGAGGGATCTAATAATCCTGATTACGTTTCTCTAACTTTGTTTCACGTAAAATTGTACATTTGTTTATTTTATCGTTAGAAATTGAAGTTTCTAAAATTTTAAAGATAGTGTGAAGTTGGCCCTCAATTTGGAATGATTCGTTACATAACGTTTTATTAATAAACGAATTAGCTGTCTATGTCACCAAAAATTCAGAAAAATGTTTCAGGAAGTCTAATATCTTTTGAAGATTCCACACTTTCATTCGTTTGTATTGAATCACCCAACTTTCTCGTTACAGATGGTGGATTTTTGGACAAATCTTGAATGGCCGGAACCATGTGACGCCTATACATTTACTGCTAACCTCACACAGGTAGGGACAATATTTCGATGTTATTATTTTAATTTTAAAATTTTTCTTACTTCCCAAAATCCAAGTTTAATTTTCTTTCTAACATCTTACAAAGAAATTTTGCGATCCCAGCCGGCATGTCACTCTATCTCTCCTTTTTTTTTCTTTTTCCCTGTCTTTCTTTTTCTATCAGAAAGTAACAGCTAACACTGAAGGGATGGAGCATAATAGTAAAACATTGATAACATTCAAATGCTTCGTTGTTAAGTGTCACATTTCAGTTTATTAACATTTTTTTGCATACGCCATTCAGTACATCACCAGCAATCCAAGTTATTTTTTATATTTACAAATAAAACCAAATTTCGGGGTTTAGCTAACAATATTTGTATTTAACAACTGGCATTGAATAAGCTGTCTCATCAATATACTTTATAGAGAGAAACATTTTATTTCATTTTTTCAGAACATTTGTGACAACGCTGTGAGATATGCTGATTTGATCCATGATAAGCTTTGTGCGTCCGGATTTTATGACGAGGAAGGTCAATTTGATGTTTCGGAACAGGTAAACATACCATTATTATTGTCATTAAGGTGGCGAGCTGACAGCATCGTTAGCGCGCCGTGCAATTTCGTCTGTCTTCAAGTTGAGTTCAAATTCCGCCGAGGTCAACTTTGTCTTTCATCCTTTCGGGGTCGATGAAATAAGTTCCATCTGAGTAGTGGGATTGATGTAATCGAGTATCCCCCTCCCCTCAAATTTCAGGCCTTATGCCTATAGTAGAAAGGATTATTATTATTACCTCCGCCTTAGCGATGGTGGAGGAATTGTTTTCAGTCGTGTTTGTTTGTTTGTTTGTTTGTTTGTCCGTGGACAAGATATCTCAAGAACTGCTGGATGGATTCCGATGAAACTAAAGGCTGTTTGGCCTCGGGACTGGCACGAACTGATTCAATTTGGGAATCGATCCAGTAGCGGACAAGGATTCTGGATTTTTCCTGAGTTTTTTTGTTTTTTTTTTTACTTAATTTTTGAGAGCAATCGGGTTCATTTTTAGTATTTTCGTTTGTGAGAACAGTCGGGTTTATTTCAGATGTTTATTCAGGTATTTGTTCCGGTCTCTTTTATCTGCGTTCATCTTTTAACTGCGGTCAATTCGGGGTGATCATCCGGGCTGGTCAAGAACTAGAATCTATGTAATCTCATAACTCCGCACCAAAAATTGTTGATATCGTTCTTAAAATAGAAAGAATTATTTTTTAAATTAAGGTGGTGAAATGGTAGAATCAATAGGGTGTTGGGAAAATGCATGGTGCTATTTATTCTGGTTATTTACGTTCAGATTCCTTCGAGATAAACTTTGCCTCTCACTCGCCCGACTCTGTCAAGGTTGTTACAGCATGGCAGAAATCTACAGTGTAGAAGGGCGAAACATACTTATACACTAATTAGTTACGTATCTTCCCTCTAAGGCCTGGATTCTCTTGATGCTAGGCCGTATAGTGTTAAAAGAGTTTTTTTTCTTTTCGTTATGATACGGGAAAATGAATTTTGACAACTGTAAAACAACAGGCATCTTTAAATATGTATCTTGCCCAGATAAAATAATAACACTGAGGATATAACCAAATACATTGACACCACAATCAGACAGCTGTTTTCATGTGCCAGTAGTGTTGTAGACGAAATATTCAGATCTGTCATTTGCTGCAGAGTTGAAATAATTAGCTCTGATTTCATATGTGATACTGTTTTAATAAGTATATCGCAAGAATCATCTTGTGCATAGATATATATGCTTGTTCAGTTACTCTATAGAGATCTTTCTGCGTTTCGTTATGTCCGTCATAATGGCAGAGAAACTATTGTCAGACTTGCGTTTAGTCAACTCTTGATCAATCTAATTGCTAGAAACAGTAGCCAAAATTTCCTAAAACCTGCTCTGAAGCCCTAAATAAAGAAAGATACACAGAAAGATAGATGTCTGATATCAAAAAATAACGAGGGATTGCCGTTACTGAGATGTCTGATCATAAGCTTAAATGACCAGTACTGGCATGAGACCAAACAGCAACTACTGCAAGAAATAGCATTCATGATATGATTCGTATTACATGATTTTACTTTAAAAGTATGTATTTCTAGTGTTCTATCGTAATGTTTTTGTAGTAGGAATTTTATGATATTTATTCTGTAGTGCTCGGCTGTTTTTGTTTTGTTTTTTTGTTTTTTTTTTTTACGTGGATTCCTTGCAGGTTTGCTCTGTCTTTACTTACCAGGTTGTTAGAGTTAGAAGTTAGGTTTTAGCGCCCTCTCAGTCTTCACATGCACTATCATCACAAGCTGTCACACTCAACGTGTATACACACACACACACACACACACACACACACACACACACACACACACACACACACACACACACACACACACACACATACATTGTTTTAAGTGGTGTATAGATTTTATATATTAAGAAAAAAGAGGTATTCGGAATTTTGGATAAATATTTAGCGTTTATATCTCGTTTCAGAGATTCATCAGAAACGATATTTTTACAGAAAATGTATGCCTTTTACATATATATATATATATATATATATATATATATATATATATATATATATAGTAACACAATCTGTATCACGTCCTCACGTTGTTGTTTTTTGTTATTGTTTTTGTCTTTTTCCTTTTTTTGAACTTTATATATATATATATATATATATATTTAAAATTATAATACAGGGTATCAAGAGATACCACCACGCTGAAAAAATAGCAGTCAAATCCTGACTCTAAAACCACAATAAATGTCCGCATGGCACGATTAACGAAGACGAAGACCAAATGAACCAGTAAAAATAAGATAATTCCAAATCCTGGATTTCTGGCTTTACATAAATAATAATGTTCTGCTTTCATCAGTGGAATATACTCCAGTACATAAATACAAATACATGTATATAAACAGTATGCTTACATATACAGACGTATACATACATATATATGCACGTATGCACACGACTAGCTTAAATAGCCCGCCTAAACAACCTTTCGTGCGATATATATATATATATATATATATATATATATATATATATATATATATATATATATATATATATATATATATTACGGAGATGTACTTGCATAGCAAGCGACCTGATCTGAGATCGTGTGCTGGAACGAAAACAATTGCAGCGTGGAAGGTGTTTATAAGCCATTTAAGAAACACACAAAAACCGTTAGATTCACTTCAACATTTAAATTTAATTTGCCAAAATATTTTCGTCGCTTTGAGACCGCGAACTGTTCAATGACAAAATTCCGTGCTGCATGTATATATGTAAGTTAGTGGAAAAAATCTTGAGTTGAATTAAAGAGAATATTCTTTTTCATTTTAAATTGATATGTGTATAGTTTATATGTGTGCGGTGAATTATAGAAGGCTTCGTTAGAGAAAGGAAGGAAGGAAGGAAGGAAGGAAGGAAGGAAGGAAGGAAGGAAGGGGTCTTTTTCTGATATGGTTGAAATTGTATTATGATTTTGGGCAGCTGTGATGTTACCCAGCTGTAGATATGTCTTTTTCTGTGGTGTTTGAAGTTGATGACAATTCAAATACGTCAATTACCTTTTAGTCATTATTTTTGTCACTTGTCATGTTATCCAACTGTAGAAAATAGACTGCATCGAAGTTGTTTTCGAAGGTTATCAAAATGTGTGTGTGTGTGTGTGTGTGTGTGTGTGTGTGTGTGTGTGTGTGTGTGTGTGTGTGTGTGAGTTGCTTAAGGGAATTTTTCCAGTTATTTTAGTATCAGTAATGAGAATATTTTTAATGAGGATTTCTCATGTGTTCATAAATATATTCATTTTTTTTTTAACGTTTAGTTTAGAAAACAATGTTGTCTTTCTTTCCTTTTCTCTTCCCCTAACCAACCCTCGAAAAATTTACAACGTACACATACTTATACAAACATACACACATATACACATACACAAATATACATACGCACAAGTATAGATTCAAAAAAACTCTCTACCCAATTCAACTACAGATTTTTTCAACAAATTCATATATGGAACTCTAGTGTATACATAGTTGTTTGTTACTTTTTGACAAAGTGTTCCACACCAGGATCTTATAAGACACGAACAAGATTTCAAATGTCGAGTTAGATTCTGTTTTTTTATTACCCATGCGGGCTAATATAGAGGGGACAGAATAAAACATGTGAGACATAAAACATATATGTTGAGTTAGATTCAAGTTCGCTTCCTCTCGGGACGTTATCAAAAGTATCCGTCAAGTACGCACGAAAATTCTTTCTCCCCTCTCTCTCTCTCTCTTTCTCTCTTTCTCTCTCTCTCTCTCCCCTCCATCTCTCTCCTCCCTTTTCCCTCCTCCTCCCTCTCCTTCCTCTCTCTCCTCCCCCTCTCTCCCCCCTCTCTCTCTCTTCCCCCTCTCTCTCTTCCCTCTCTCTCTTCCCTATTTCTCTTCCCTCTCTCTCTTCCCTCTCTTTGTCTTCCCTCTCTCTCCTCTCTCCCTCTCCCTCCTCTTCCTTTCTCTCCCTCTCTCTCCCCCTCTCTTCTCTCTCTCTCCCTCTCTCTTTCCCCTCTCTCTTTCCCCCTCTCTCTCCTCTCTCTTCCCTCTCTTCGCTCTCTCCCCCTCTCCTCTCTCTCCTCTCTCTCCCCTCCCTCCCTCTCCTCCCCTCCCTCTCCTCCCCTCCCTCTCCTCCCCTCCCTCTCCTCCCCTCCCTCCCTCTCCTCCCCCCCTCTCTCTCTGAAGAGTGTGTTGAAGCGACCATATAATAAATCGGGCTAAGCGATGGTGATTGCTAGATGTGGCTTCAGCAGTACGACTAGCATACTGGACCCGATGGTGTCGGTGGTATGTTGGGGATGCCCACGTCAAAAGAGGAGAAAATTGGTGTACCTGCTTAGATTTGGCAACGAAGTTTGACTCTAGTTTCAAAGACGGCAGAGCCAGGGAACTTAATAAAAGAATTCCAAATTTGGAAAGAGTTGGACGTTTGGGAGAAAAGTTGAGGTTGGAGTATAATTCACTGGATTCCAGTCAACCAATGTGAAACAGTAGATGTTGTCGGTAGACAGATGCCAAACCTTGTGAGTACTTTACACAACATAGATGTCCCCTTAAGCAAAGCTAGTGCAACAACTAAATTTTGTTGATGTGAGCTAATGTAAAGAAAAGTCTTTACAATATCTTAATGGGTGGAAGAAAGAGGGACAAGTCTAAACGGTTTCACTCCTATTTGGGATATCTCATCAGAAACTGCGTAACCTCCTATATTATTTTATATATTTCAAATGCACATAAAGATCCATAATATAATATACAATTTGAGTTTTTATTTATTTTTACAAAAATTTGCCTTAACGTATTCGTGTATTACTAATAACAAAATTGTTCTCAAATTAACTTCAGTATTCAAAATAGTATTTCCCATTTGTGAAGCGAGTTTAACTCAGCAGAACTAAAGGAAAAAAAATCCGAACCTGATCTGTAATTTTTATATTCGCCCCATGGTGAAATCCATAACAAGACATATGTTTTAAACATATTAGTAGTGCTTTTAAAAAGTATTGAAATTTTAAAATATCATGCTGTGTACTGTCAATATCTCAATTTCAAACTGTGTACTACGTGTTGCTTAATGGTTGTCAAACTAACTTCAATAATGAAAATTAGCTCTCTATTGTCTGGTATAAAAAATACTTTCTGTATGGTTAAAAAGGCAGCTTAATACGGCAGCTCGATCATGTGTGTGTGCATATATACGTTTATATACAACCTATTAAGGCTTTCCTAATATCTGTAACAACGCATTTTCATTCTTAAATAGCAAATATATACATAAATAAATCAAAACAACAAGTGAAGGTTTTAAATTGATTGAACCGTCAGAGCAACGCACAAGATGTCTGCGGCGTTTAGTTAGTGTTTTGCAATCCGAGCCCAAATAGAGCCATGGTGAATTTTGCCTTTGAAATAAAGCACCAGTCATGAATTGGAATCGAATTGCTATTCCTATAAATCATTCTAAATGTCAATGTAGTTGAAGAAAGCTTAAGATTCTTCAATCACCGCGTGCGAATATTTAACTTTAGAGAAATTTATACATGAAATGCATTATAACTTGCGCGCGAGCGCACAGTTATTTTTATTTTATCAAAGCAGCGAGTTGGCAGGGCTAACATGCCGGTCAAAGTGCTTAGAGCGTTAACACGCCGGGCAAAATATTTAGCAGCATTTAGTCCGTCTTTACGTTCTGAGTTCAAATTCCTCCCGAGGTCGACTTTGCCTTTCATCCGCTCGGAGTCGATAAAATAACACTGGGGTCGATGTAATCGAATCATCCCCACCTCCCCCAAGCTGCCCTTGTGGCAAAAATTTGAAATAATAATTATTATTATTAGGGTGGCGAACAGGCAGAATCGTTACCGTACCAGACAAAATACTTAGCGCCATTTCTTCCTATTCATTACATTCTGAGATCAAAGGATTATTGCCTCCGCCTTCGTTAAGGCGGAGGCATTGTTCTCAGTCGTATTTGTTTGTTTGTCCGTGGGCAAGATATCTCAAGAACTGCTGGATGGATTTGGATAAAACTTTCAGGGATGTTTGTCCTCGTGACTGGCACAAACTGATTAAATTTGGGAATCGATCCGATACTGGACAAGGATTTTGGATTATCTTTCTTGTTTGTATTTTTTGTTTTTTTTTACTTAACTTTTTAGAGCGGTCGGGTTCTTTTTTAGTATTTTCGTTTGTGAGAGCAGTCGAGTTTATTTCAGATATTCTCATCTTAAAAATCATCCCTGGCTAATCGTTGATAGTACGTTGACGTTGCCTTAGCCAATGTTTGTGCTCTTGTTATTACTAGGGCGGTAGATTGTGCGTCAGACAAAATTCGTAGCATTTTTTTCTGACTCTTTACGTTCTGAGTTCAAATACACACGAGATAAACATTATCTTTCATCCTTTTGAGGGCGATTAAGTACTTGTCAAGCACTTGAGTCAATGTTATCGATTATCCCCATTCCCCTAAATTTTGACTTTCGGCCACCATTTAAAACCATTATTATCATCATTCATATATTCTCTTTCTTTTTTTTCACTTCATTACAGTTATGTATTACCATAAACAACATTGAACACGTCCGTATAACACTGAAACCTATTGCACAGACGATGAGGTTTGCAACTCTGGAGCAGGATTTAGAATATGCCGATCCGAAACGAAGAAGAAAACTGGAGAAAATCAATCTATTTACGTTGGTCAACAAATCGGATCAGATGATGATTAATAAAATTAAGCGAGTCCTTGACCGTGTGGCAGACAGGGTATGTATGTCATTATTATTATGGAATGTTCTCAGGTGCCGATCTGGCAGAAACGATGAGCACGCCAGGCGAAATGCTTAGTGGTATTTCGTCTGTCTTTACGTTCTGAGTTCAAATTCCGCCGAGGTCGACTTTGTCTTTCATCCTTTCGAGGTCATTAAATTAAGCACCAATTATACACTGGGGTCGATGTAAGCAACTTAATCCCTTTGTCTGTCCTTGTTTGTCCCCTCTATGTTTAGCCCCTTGTGGGCAATAAAGAAATAAGAACCGTTAGCACGCCGGGCGTAATGCTTAGCGGTATTTCGTCTGTCTTTACGTTCTGAGTTCAAATTCCACCGAGGTCGACTTTGCCTTTCATCCTTTCGGGGACGATAAATTGTATACCTTGTGCCTAGAGTAGAAAATATTATTATTGTGTGCGTGTATTCCATTCCATAAATGTGAGAAAGAATTTCTAAAGACATTAAAGCTTATGAATATATGCGAAGTTATGACCTCTCTCATTTGCGCAATGAGTTTCGTACTTCCGCTTTTCAAAATATACACATATACAAGCATATATATGTGTGAGAGAAGAGAGAGATCACAAGTCTATGCAAAGCAATGTGGGAAAATAGTTCACGGATACCAAATGGTGGAGAAAAATATTTTATTGAAACTGAAAAGACTTCACAAATGTTACTTGAAGCAGTCATGCGAACTGTTCGTGACGTTCGTTTAAGTCTCAATAAAATACTATATATAAATATATAAAGAGGGTCTTTTACCAATATCAACAATGAGTATTCTATTATTCCATCAGGTGAGTAATATGTTCCTTTATGCTCTAGATACAGTTCATCACGTATTATTTTAGTAAATGAGTACACCACAGACACTTGTACAGTTAATATAATCGGGAAACAAATCCGACTTTATTCAATGTGTGACTAAGGTGGACCTTTGAATTACAAGCATACCCCATCCGATGGCTTTCATTAAGCTTTCACCTGATAATTTCACTGACTGAGATCTGGTCGATTCCGAGTCTATGATACAAGGCAATTGACCCAGGCAAGTTTGTTGTATCATAGTGTAGAACTTTAAACCTAAGACCTCTGATTGGCGATGACAATTCCTTTAAACATTCTGCCAACGTCTTATTGTCTGAATAGAAAGAATCGCAATCTATATTCTAGTATAGTTATAAAAGTAATTAATTTTGTTCCTAAAAGACTAACAAGAAGTCTTCTAGAATCAAAGTAAACAAAATAAACAATAAATCATCTTCTTGAACACATCACAGGCTAGCTTGCAATTAAGACTGATTTATTTTTCATTGCAGACTTCATTAACGTTTTCTTTGAGGGTGGGATACGTCGAGTATGTTCTGACCGGGATTTTGGATCAGAAAACAGTGCGTCAAAGCGACGAACTAGTAGAATAATTACAGTAGTCGACAGAATGCCCCACTTATTTGTTCCGATGCTCTGCACTTTGAGATCGAATGCCACTGAGATCAACTTCGCCTATCATACTACATCAGAGACAGATTAAAATTACAATACCATATCGGGCAACGTATTGATAGAATTTGTGATGTCGAATGAGATGCTTTCCTGGTTCAGTTTCAACTCTTTGAATTCTAACAGCAACGCCTGTGACAATACTATTGCCAAACTCTATCTGTCCAAGTTTGCGGATTTTCATTGGCATAAACAATGGTGGCGTGGAAAACAGAGATTTGTATATATGGGCGACTACCAGTCTTCCTCAAAAACATCCCATCCAGAATCTGCAGAGGCATGATCAACAACTGTGTACAGAGTCCGCACGTGAACTCGGTGTCAGTTATTAAATGTAAAAACAGTAGCTTTGGAGAAAAGGAGTCACAATCAACATGTCCTCAGTAATGGCCTATAACGTTATCTCATTGATTTCCTGATAAAGATTAACGAGATTGATATCTTTCAATGTTTATACTATAAATACTAAGATGGTGACCATAAATTTGTTTTCCGGCCCAAACATATTCTTCAGTGTAAATAAATGTTATCACACACACACACACACACACATACACACACACTGATGAATAGATAGATAGAGAGAGAGAGAGAGAGAGAGAGAGAGAGAGAGAGAGAGAGAGATGTGTGTGTTTGTGTGTCTCTCTCTGTCTCTATGTGTGTGTTTGCAATGTATATGCGTATATCTACATATGCGTGTGTTTTATAAATATAATATACTTTGCGTGATATATATAATATATATCGTCAATAATTAATCGATATATTATAGCTGTTACCACCATGAATTCACACATACACACACACAATCACACACACACTGATACATATAGCATTAGAGTTTTGCCAAATGATTATGATATATAGAAAACGAGTGTTAATGCCATGTCTCTGTTGTAACCTCGATGCTTATGTATAAACTTCAGTCATTTTATGCATAGAGACTTTCAAATGAAACGTGTGTGTGTGTGTGTGTGTGTGTGTGTGTGTGTGTGTGTGTGTGTGTGTGTGTGTTTTATTTTTTTTACTTGTTTCCATCATTCGACTGCTGCCATACTGGAGTACCACCTTGAAGTTTTAGTCGAATGAATCGATCCCAGTACTTGTTTTTAAGCCTGGTACTTATTCTATCAGTCTCATTTACTGAACCGCTATGTTACTGGGTTGAAAACTCAACATCGGTTGTCAAGTATTGGGAGGAGGCAAACACAGACAAAAAGACTTACACACACACAAACACACACACACACACACACACACACACACACGACGGGCATCTTTGTTTCTGTCTACCGAATTCACTCGCAATGCTTTGGTCAGACCGAGGTTATAGTAGGAAAACACTTGCCCGAGATAGCACGCAGTGGGACTGAACCCAGAACTATGTGGCTGGAAAGCAAGCTTCTTACTGCACAAACACGCCTGTGCCTATGTATGTATGTATGTATGTATGTATGTACTGCAAATAATCCGCTGCCTGCACACAGTAATTAGATTTAGACCCCAGCTTCATTCATATAGATGAGACAGTTATGAACCCTGAGGTGGAAATTCCTGGTGCAAACGTCATCACCGTCTGGTAGCCACGAAGGTGTATCTGAATTAAGCTCAGCGTGCTAACTTATTGTTCATTAATGACGACGTGAACGCTAATACGGTGTGAGTTATGAATGAATAAATTGTTAAATACGCTTCGCGTTACCAACCGAAGGAGTTAATATTTAAGAACAAGTATATCTTTTAATTCAAATATAAAATAACATGTGGAACATGGCTACTTCTCAAGGCTTCTTCGGCCAGCTTATGGTGCATAAACTTATAGGTGTTTGGAAAAACAATCAAACCACAATATACTTGGGTATTCTTTGCTCTTTCAGACATACCTGATCACACCTTAGTGTATCAGACTCCCTTATACCTTCCAAGTACCTCTTTTCTGAAACCTTGGAGATCGGCACTCAGTAACAGTACTCGATATATTGTGCTTATTTAGAGAGCAGCACACACATACACACACACATACACACACACATATATATATATATATATATATATATATATATATATATATATATATATATATATATATATATATAGGAGAATTCACGAAAAAGCAACAGACGAAGACAGGTGGTGTAAACAACAAATGGATGTATTAGTATAACGCTCGGGAATAGAAAAAATCTTTAACGTTTCGAGCCTATGCTCTTCAACAGAAAGGAACACAGAAAGAAACAAGGAGAGAAAAATATATATATGTGTGTCGTGGTCAGCGATCTATCATATTAATCAGTGGCTTATCAGCAATTTGATAGCGTAAAAGCAAATTTATAGTCGTCACTAAAGTAACAGGGGGTACTAAGTAGTACTGGCATTGCTAGAAAAAAGTCCAACTGACTCACAAAGGACAAGACCACAATGTTAACGACTGACAAAGGAAATAAGCTCCCTTTGCGGACATAGCTACATCACCGGTGATTTCGAATTTTGATGCAGAGCATCTTAATTCTCATCGGTAACTCTTACTGCACTTAGGGTTAAACTCAGCTCACCTTGTAAGCTTGTAAGAAAACCGTTGAACTCATGCGCTGATTTCAAAAACGGTAAAATTGAAGACTATAAATAATATGGTTGGCTTATATATAATGTTAAACTCAGAAGCGATGCACGTCGCCAAAGTTTTTGACTTCCAACTCTGCTCAAATAGACCAATAGATCAACTCTACTCGAATAGATCAAACAACTCCTAACTTGGAGTTAGGACTGGCTAGCTTGTACTGCCATAGTCGTATAATGTCTAATAATTAATCATAGATAGGTAGATAGATATGAGAGAGAGAGATGCGCTTTTATGTATATGTCTATTCACACATGCAGAGTCTGCGTATAGCTTCATTACTCGTGTTTCATAACATGCTAATTTCACAATGTAATAAGTGGTAGCAGTGTATATGTACATATATACACCATGGGTTCTGCGCAGCTTCCGTCTACTAAATTCCACTTACAAGCCAACTCGAGCTAACCTAGAACAAGACACTTAATTAGGGTTTAATATAATAGTATCGAAGCCGCAAGCATCGAAGCTGCAAGCACATGATAGTGAAACGAAACTGTTTACCAAAGGTCAGTTTTAGTATTGTTATTTTCTATATGTATGTTTTCATTTTCTATAATGTATGTGTACATTTGTGTATGTTTGTGTATCTCCATGTAATATGTATTTACGTATGCATATATGCGTGTCTGTATGTGTGGACGATGTATTCTGCTTGTACAAGTTGTATTCTAGAATATTTAAGACATTTTAGGAGAGACATCTATTAATTTCTGAGTACAAATTTCCAATCTCCTTCAAAGTAGGATACTCTGATTTCAGTGCACTTGTTGAAGCACTCCAGCACATCGTTAAGGCCCCATGGAGGACCTCTACAGGTACAGTCCAGTACCCTTGTTACAGACTCCCTCATCTCCTTCAACTTGAGGAACAACTAAATGTCACCGGGAGCAAAGTCTGGTCTTTAGGGAGAGTGAGGAAGAGTTTTCATGCCCATCTCTGTCAAATAGTTGTTTACCAAGATGAACTTATCCTGATGCAGGTGTCCCTATCCCAAGTGGCCGTTTGTGACGAAGTCTCTCTCCTTCTGAACACTTTCAATACCTCCATAAAGTACTCTCTGTTGACCGTCTGGCCAGAGGGAACCCAGTGAATGTAGATGGTGCCCTTGCTGTCAGAAAAGGGGATCATCATGTTCTTGTCGATGAACTTGCTTTGCCTGGCCTCTTGTGTCAGCGAAAAACAGATGGTTGTCTCATACATGGTAATCCATAAGTAGCCTCGAGCAGTTCATAAGTTTCTATGGCGGCTTTGCCCAAAATTTTATTGCATAGCGAGCCTCCAAATTGTCTTCACGTCCTGACTGCATTCTGCAAACTAGTCAGCTGGGACAAGCAGTGTTTAGGAGAGTGAGTCCAAAGTGCAAGTTACAGCAGCCTCCTTCAATCTGGAATTAAAAACGTTGATAGGTTAGCATGTTAGATATATAGTAATGTTACGCTAAAATTACTACAATTTAGGACAGTTGTAACTGCTTCTCCTAGAAAATATCCCAAAACTTCTGGAATGCACCTTGTCACACACTGTGTCACTGCTTGACGTTAGGGGTATGTATGTCTGTGGAATGCTCAGCCACTTAGACATCACTTCAATGGGTAGGTAACTAGTTGATTGAGCAAATGAAACTTCAACGAAGCCGACGGTGATCCATATATTTTTAATTCTGCATCCGTGTGATATAATGGACGTTTATATATATATATATATATATATATATATATATATATAGTAATATCTCGTACGAGTTTAATTCGTTCCGTAACCGAGCTCGTCTTACAATTTACTTTACTCGTTTTACAAATCAATTTTCCCCATTGAAATTAACTAAAATATAATTAATCCGTTCCAGCCCCACAAAACCACTCAAAAATTTTTTTTTATGGGTTTTAAAACAGAAAAGGTGTAGTTATAAGTAAAATGACAATTATAAAAAAGAGAATGCAAAAGAAATGTGTAAACTGGTTTTATTAACTGAATTACCTTAAAGATGAGACGATTTGTGTGCTCGTACTGCGGGTCTCCGCTCATACTTTAAGTCAAGAATTCGCACGAATCTCGGCTCGTACTGCAAATTACTCGTGCAATGGTGCAATCGTACTGTCATGTTCTACAGTATATATATATATGTGTATGAATTACCAATAACTTTGACTTTTCTATTATCAACAGATGCGTCCAGATATCAAGAAAGATGTATTCCATATGAACTGGACACCCGATGTTGTCCCTGCAGATGAGGTAATCAATACGTTAATGTACTGTAGGTTAGGGTTATGTTATATTATACGGAACATTGTTTGAAGTGGCCATGATTCAGAAGAATGAACCCGTGTGCCAGTGTCACTTCAATTCTCGTTTTCTTCCCTTTTTCACATTATTATTATTATGACGGCGAACTGGCAGGATCGTTAGCAAGACGGGCAAAATGCTTAGCAGCATTTCGTCCGTCTTTACGTTCTGAGTTCAGTTTCCGCCGAGGTCGACTACGGCTTTTCACCTTTTCGGAGTTAATAAAATAAGTACCAGTTGTGTACTGTGTCGTTGTGATCGACTATTTGTCCCTCTGTCAAATTTCAGGCTTTGTTCCTATAGTGAAGATTATCTTTTTAAATTTTGACTTTCTTTCAACCTTTGCTTTTTCCTTGGATAACATCAATGGCGTTGAGGTGGGAGGCTGGTATGCGAGAGCGACTGCTGATCTTCCATAAACAACCTTGCACGGACCTGTTCCTCGAAGTGGAACTTTCTAGGTGCAATCCTATGGTCATTTATGACCGAAGGGGGGGGGGTCTTTATCCCTTTTACCCTAGGAATAGCGGTCAAATTTCCTTCAAAGAACATTCTACTGTCTAATAAAAAGACACTTTGGATTATTGACACGGCTGGAATGCTCCTGATCATAGGTCTACTCATTCAAGGCTGACCTAGGGATAAACAGCAACAGGAGTTAATCTCCTCTGCTAAATCTGCCACGCTTAGTGCGTCTGAATTGTGTGATCCTTTACTAAACTAGTTTCCTCCTCACAAGCCTACCACGTCCAACTTTACAAGTGTATGGAATTAGCTTTCCGCCTACTTTTACTTATAAAACATTGACCTACAGCTGTACAATATCAACTACCGCAATCTCACTGGAGTGAAAAACTTAGAAAAGTCATTGACTTTTCATATTAATTCTCTCTTGGCTATGCTAACAAACAAACATTAAGATATGTCACCTGACTGTATCTTGTGGTATAGAAATATCAGTGTTGTGGAAATATTGTTGTTCACTTCAAGTAATCTTAGCTTCTGTGTTTGGATACTCTTTTTATGTCTGTATTTATTATATTGTAATAATCCTTTCCACTAAAGGCACGAGTCCAGAAATTTTGCGGGAGGGGACTAATCGATTACATCGAACCCAGTGTTTCACTGGTACTTAATTTATCGACCCCGAAAGAATGAAACGTAAAGTCGATCTCAGCGGAATTTGAACTCAGAACGTAGAGACAGGCGAAATGCCGCTAAGCATTTCGTTTGGCGTGGTAACGATTATGCCAGCTATATGTTATGATAATGATTATAATAGAATTGGCAAAATTACAAACTAAATATTTTGTGATATTTAACTTCATTTCTTCGCGTTATCAGTTCAAATCATACTGGGTCGTATTTACCTTTCCATTTTAGGAGTTCAATAAAATAAATCTGGTTGTTGGGTGTGGGAAGTACAGTAAAAAGTGTTTGATTTTTATCGAGTGTTAAGTCACAATAACCCTTGGTACTTATAAAGATTCAACCTGAATTCACATTCTCACGCTCATTGTACCTGGTGATTACTTTAAGGGTACACATACCTATGGAGTACTCAGTTACTTATGTGCAAATCCAAAGAGCAAGTCTTCATCTGATCGACCTCTCTTCTTAGTATCGAAACAGACGGCGATCCATTTTCTGAGTGGCTATTTGCTATGTATGGAATGTACTGCATCTTAAAACTACCGCAGTGGATTGAGTTATTTGGCTGCTATTTCAAGCATTTCAAGCGACGGCTAATAGACTAGACTATTTTATTCAGTCAGCAGTTATCTTTACAGTGTTTCTGTTCTCTTTTTTCTTTTTTCCGTTTTGTTTTTTGATTTGTTTCTCGCTTTGCTTTTTTTAAAGAATGAACAAGAGACTAGTTTCCCTTATGTCATAAATTCACAGTGATGTTTATATGTTTACTTAATGTCTGTTCCCCTTATCACAAATATATCTCTAATCGACATTATCATTTTTATCATCATCATCATCATCACTGTTATCATTACCATCACCGATACCATAGTTGTCATAACCATCGTCGTTGTCATCATCATCATTTTCATCGTTATCGTTATCAACATCATCTTCTTTATCGTCATAAACAATAAAGATTATAATATAGTTATTACTTCAACAGGTGAGAATACACAATTACGATTCCACAACGCTAATTTCCTGTGGTTTCTTTACTTGCAGGCAATTGTGGATCTCATGGAATACCTTGACAAGAATCTCGTTACTCTAAACCAAAACCTCGTCAGTGCAAACTTTAACCGTATTTTGCACTCCATCTGGGTTGAGGTCCTCGAGGAATTCAACGATGTCATGGTTACAGAAGATATGGTAAGTTTAATCTTAGACACAGGCATCATACGCGCTTCGAACACACACACACGAATAAGAGTAAAAGAATATGAACCCATACACACAAGAGTGTATGTTGGAAATTACAAAAATATTATATACACAGACACATACAGACAGACACTATCAAAGACTTTTATATATCAGTGCCTGTATTGTTTAATACATTTTTGATGTCTGTTGCGTAATTTGTGAAATTTGGTTGTTATTTTGAGCTGGTCGAGCGACAGTGATCGCCAGGTAAATAAACTTATCTGTCAACAAGCCATACACACACACATCATTTTCTTTTTAATCTCTCTCTAATTTATCTAATGGTTGAACTACGGCAGGGGAAGGAATGCCTGTTCATTAATTCACTGACTTAGTAACCATTACCGTCGTTTTGAATTAAAATTTGTTTGGATAAGGTGATAAATGGGATATTTTGGTTGTGTATGTTAACGCATAATCACAATTATAAAGTGTGTGTGTGTGCGCGTACACACGTCACACACACACGCACACACACACACACAAACTCGTGTTTATGCTGTAATGAGACAAAGATGGCGTTAATGGGAGACAAACTTGCGGTTTTCTGATTTATATCAATATAATTATGATGCACACACGCACAGATATCACACCTTGTAGACGTCTTTAGCATATGTTGTACTTTCAGTGATTCGAGCTTTTCTTTCTCTCTCTTTCTATATATATATATATATATATATATATATATATATATATATATATATATATATATATATATATATATATATATATATTCCTGAGCGTCTGATAATACATCACTAGTACCACGTCCTCGTGTTGTTGTTTTTCATGTTCTTCTTTGTTTGGCTTCACTATATATATATATATTTATATATATATATATATATATATATATATATATATATATATATATATATATATATATATAAAATATCTATGCAGAAATCATCAGCAGGTGATATTGGAGAGTGAGTATAGATGTTTGTGTACACACACACACACACACACACACACACACACACACACACACACACTCATACTGACACACATTTATCAAACAAGTGACGATCGCAATACGCTTATACTTACAGAGAGAGGACACACGCGCTCATGTGTCTGTGTTCGAGTTAGTGTTTGTAAGTGTTTGCGTATGTCTTAATATGTATAATCAGCGGATTTAAATTGTTCACTTCAAATGTCAATAACAACCTCACAGTAAACTTTATCGCTTCATCATTAATTTTCTCACAGTAAACATTCACCTTATGTATTTTCTATCTTCTCTTTGCTGTTGGCCAAGAATATTTTTCTCATTTCTTGTAATAACTTTTAATCAAATAATGGAATTTAAAAGCCATTTTATTTCGGGAATTATGCTGCATGCTTACGAACAGAGAATTTACATGTAATAAGCATGTATGTGGCTGTATGAATGAGTGTTCATATGAATGTATATAAATGTATATACACTTAATGAAGTTACATAGCTGCAAATCTACATACTATCGATTGGACTATTGCAGTTTGTGTGAAGACACAATGCTTAGCAAGTAGCCTGTAGGTCTGGCAAATATAAAGTCATGGGTTTCGAGTCATGTAACCAGCAGCGCGTTGTCTCTTTGAGCAAAGAATATCATTTCACGTTGCCCCAGTTTGATCAGCCTAAAACGAGCTGGAGTCGACTGCTGGTGCAGTTCTCTCTGCTTCCAGCTATTGCATCCTAGATTTTCTGCTGGATGGGTTTCGGTGAGTGGTTGAGTCTACATTGAGTTACAGACACTCTCTTGTCACCCCCAGCGTAAAAAAAATGTAATTAACCCACGATTTGTCCTTTGGAATGACATCATAGTTCAGAAATTAAAATGCAAAATAAGTTAATAAATATGCTCCATTATATTAGTTATTCTCCGTACCAAAAGGTGAAAGGAAGAAACCTAATAAAGAAAGAAACCTCAAGAAAGCAGCTGCAATAAACGATCATAAATGGCTGTTCTATATATATATATATAAACATATTTCTCTTTCAGAAACACCAAGTTTTCTACCAACGAATGTACGATGCTTTAACTCTACTTTTAGAGTTTTTCTACGCGAACAACAAAGGTCTCAGTATGGATACAATGTTAACAGATAAACAATTCCAGGTTTGTATATCTTCTCACTGGATGTGTTTATTTTATCGTTGACGTTCTTGTCGCCATTGTAGTCGCTGATGTCATTTGTGATGTTGCTGCTCTTGTATCAATAAAACACCGTACGTTCCCTTTATGCTGTAGGACCTACGAGAACAACTGGCTCTCCATAAAGAAGACACAAGAGATTTGATAGAACAGTTTTACCAAGAGAAATTAGATGAACAGGTAAACTATACAAGACTTCTATTACTTACTCAACATTTGTGTGATTAACTTTTATTTATCTTTCTTTTACTTGTTTCAGTCATTAGACTGTGCCCATGCTGAGGTACCGCCTTGAAATTTTAGTTGAATGAAACGACTTCAGTACTTGCTTTTTTTAAGCTTGGTACTTATTCTATCTCTCTCTGTTGCCGAACCACTATGTTACGGGGTCGTAAACAAACCAACACTGGTTGTCAAGTGGTAGTGACACACGCACAGATACACACACACACACACACACGATAGAATTCTTTCACTTCCTGTTTGCCTAATCCACTCAGAAGGCTTTGGTCAACACTCGTCCAAGGTACCACGCTGAACCCGGAACCATGTGATCCTAACATCATCACCAGCAATCTCCGCCTGCGGCAGAATGTGCACTAACATGCGATAGTTGCCTTCATAGTATGAATCTATGTTATTGGACATACCTCGTGTTGGTTTTATCGGCCAAACTCTTCCGTGATGGCTTAAGGTATGCTGGAAGAGGGTTTTAATAGTGGAGCTTTCCTTCTAGATTCACTGCAGCTATGGAGCTCAATCTACCCTTAAAAAATTTATTTAACCCATAGATGGGTACCCTGAAGGGTACTACCGTTCCGGACTAGAATGAACCCAGAAGTTATGGTAATTAAGGAGTGACTCTACGTTCTCTATAGTTCCAGAACTCCTGAACTGGCGCCTCACCACCAGATGCAGCTTAATATTTCTCTCTCCCTCTCAATCAATTATGTCCCACCGTGAGAGGGATCGTGCGGAGAACACTTACTGTCCCTTTCTTCAGAGGAGGAGAACGGCTGAACGAGAGGTTATATCAACTTATAGTAAAGACGGCTAGAACGATAATGGAACCGTCCAAAGGCGGATTGATACGCAGAACACCACTGAACGAAAATAATTCAAACCTTCAAAGAATTTGACTCCTCCACTGGCTTCAATACAACCCAGGCTGAAATTTGTAGCTCATATCTTAAAATAAAAATGTTACATAGTACAAAGTTAGAAACCCAGTGTAATAACTTTCGTTGCTTCTTGGATACATTACATATCATGATAATAGTAACGTTTTTTGCTATTTCTCCCTTTAAAGATTCTATGGAACTTTGTTGGGTAAAATTTACTATCAAAAAGAAAACAAATATAACTGAAGAATAATATTTGGACAAAAAGAAAAAAAAATAGAAGTCTTTTTCCTTTGTATTATATTTTTTTATGTAAAAACAAACGTGGTTTGACATCTTTTCAGCTAAAATCTTTGCGTGGGCTTGGAAAAGTTTCTCTTCGATTCTGCATGGAAAAAAATAGCAAAATCAGCTTTATTCAAGAAGGGTGTGAGGAAGTTAATAGATTAAATCCTGAATTAAAAGGATTACAGAAATCACTTGTGAATATGTAAGACAACTGGAAGAGACATGTCGTAAATCAGATTATATAAACGATGAGCAATATTTAGAAGTATTCTTTGAAATGAAACAATGTGTAAACGATTACATACACACACACACACACACATACATGTGTGGATGTGTATGCGAGTATTTAGTCATAAGGGTCCGTTTAACGTGTGGGTGTCTGCTTTTAATCATACACACACGCCAGCATGGTCGAGTGGTACAATTGATGACAATTTTTTTTTGTCAATGAGGTTTACTTAAGATCATCTGTGTTTTCTTTGGAAAATACAGAGAAAATATATATCATAAATGGAGAAGCGGTGACGAGGGAAATTTCTGTAAATAATAATAATTATAAACTTTAAACTTACTATTATTTTTTATTTACAGAATGTACTCACACACACACACACACACACACACACACACACACACACACACACACACACACACACACATTATTATTCTTCTGTGGGAAGATGGAGATGTAACGTCGCCATCACTAGTAATCACTCCAAGCACCATGATGTTGACTGGATGTTTTGTTTTTATCACTCTCAGTACATGTTTTGGGGACACAGCAACCCAACGGTTGTTCTGTGTGTTCACCATCTATCTATTCGTATTGGCGCTTCCGGCGCGAATGGCAAGCAGTATATCATGTCGTTTCCAAATCTCTGGCAGAAAAAATTGTGTCGTATTGTAATCGACAAAATCAAAAAACAAACAATGAGCATGCGCGAAATTAAAAATATAGAATGGCAACAATTTACCCATCGCACCCTGTATGTATGTATATGAATATATATATATATATATATATATATATTCAAATTAGTTACACATATACATTCACAGAGATGAATTCGCATCTTGGTCCCTGCATTCAGGCGCACGCGAACAAATTTGCAAAGGCTCGCGTATCTGTACATACAAACGCGTAGAGCATGTGAATAAAGTAAAAGACAGATTTTGGTGCATATCAATGGGTAAATATACTGGAGATGAGACGCGCTTGAATCTTTCAGCCTCTAACATATAGTTAGAATGTGTTGCGGTTGACTTTTAGTTGGTAATCATGAATATCAGTTGACTTGTATTTACATATGCATTGCAGATAATCGCCAGTCTAGCGCTGGGGTCAATGTAATCGATTTAACTTCTTCCTCGAAATTGCTGGCCTTGTGCCAATGATAGAAAAAATAATTTGATTTTTAGCATTTTGAAATACTCTTCATTTACATGGATATAGAAGTTGTTGGTGGTATATTTTTTTCTGTACGTAGGCTCCCTTGTTTTAGGGTGGGGTTCTTTGCTATTGCTCTTTTTCACACCATTTTTTTGCTTTCTTTTCCTATAGGACCAAACAGAAACTAGTCCTTACGGTATATTAAACATCCGGGTTTTTTACAAATATGAAGTCCAGACGTTATTAGTGGAAGGTAAAAAAAATATTTTTGTTATCTCTTATGACATTTCGATGATTTCTTTTCCATAAACTATATAAATGTCATTGCTTTGCCAAACTGTCACATAAAACATGTTCCAGTAAAACAGATAAGCTTACATATAAACTTGATATTTCTCACAGAAACTAAATGTGTTTTTTAAGAATTGCGACCAAGATAGAACTTCCTCTCGCCGAAGATAAAAAGAAACCAATGACATAAATATGTCCATCTTGTTCTATCCAACAAAAAAAACTTATATGCTGTTGTTGTTGTTGTTGGCTCTCCGTCGCTTACGACGTCGAGGGTTCCAATTGATCCGATCAATGGAACAGCCTGCTCGTGAAATTAACGTGCAAGTGGCTGATTACTCCACAGACACGTGTACCGTTAACGTAGTTCTTGGGGATATTCAGCGTGACACAGAGTGTGACAAGGCTGACCCTTTCAATTACAGGCACAACAGAAACTCAGGAAGTAAGAGTGAGAGAAAGTTGTGGTGAAAGAGTACAGCAGGGTTCGCCACCATCCCCTGCCGGAGCCTCGTGGAACTTTAGGTGTTTTCGCTCAATAAACACTCACAACGCCCGGTCTGGGAATCGAAACTGCGATCCTATGACCGCGAGTCAGCTGCCCTAACCATTGGGCCATTGCGCCTCCACGTATACTGTTGTAGCCCCCCTAGAAATATTAGCCAAATTTCGCTCAGATCGCATTAACTTTCTTAAATACAGAACAACACAGTATAAATTGGCTACTGATGGAATAGAATTGATTACAATTATTCGCTAGCAGACCTGGTCTAAAGCAAAACAGGAAAAAAAAACAACCTATCTTGATAGTGTATGCTCTTATGAAATATGTTCTTTTTGCTAACGTAAGAATCAAAATTTTAGGGCTGCTAACGAATCGAATCGAATCAATAGTTAATGATTGAGATCATATCGTCCTTATATGCAGTAAAATGTGCTGTTTACCCAGTTGACTCTACAGGCAACTAATGTGCAGTTTTTGTTAACTACTGTGCAAGGATTAGCATGTTTTATGAAAGAATTAACAAATTTGATATCAGCAGAAGGCTCTCATATGATTCTTCTTGTTATCCAGCTGTCCTTTCTTGATGGGTGAACTTAATCATTCACGCGGTTTAATGCTATCACTTGGTCATACAATACTTTTAAGTACAGTCCGCTTTATTGCATTCTAACTCGGTCTCGAGTTTGAGAATAACTTCCTCCCTTCCGGTCACATATCTCGGCGGCCGTGAAAATTATTAGGAATGCTGTCTTTCTCCAGAAAGAGAGAAAAGGCTGAGTTCGCGTGGGTTAAAATGCTGACAAAATTTACCACAGCAGACTTGAACACAGAACAATGACTTGTCAAACTACATGCACCGTAGAGGTCTATACTAACTCTAAACAAGTACCATGATACACACACATATACACTTCATTCTAAATATGGCAATAACACCAGACACTGAATGAGTAAACAATCCAAGCAAAGATATCAACAACGAAGATAACAGTAATTCCAAACTCTGAAACAATGAAAACAATCTTAGCCAACAATATTAGTGATATGGGGGGAAAAATAACGGCAAAAATATAGATAAATCAGCGACAAGAAATTAAAAATCCGATATATTTATAATCAATATGGCTGTTGTACATGTCGTGAATTAATTTTCTTGAATAAAAACTTGCTAGTAATTTTTACATACATTGTTTCTTCAATGTTCTTTTGAATTGTATACACCTACACTCAAACATAGTAAAAGTTTGTTCCAGAGAACAAAAGATATAGAATTATGTAATAGGACTCATCACAAAGACAGCATGTTACTGCATTTTTAACAGTTTAAAATTTCGTTTTGTTGGGTTTCCATTTTCTTTTATGTTACGACACGTAGTGAGGTCTTGGCTCCTAGCATTGTGTTTGAAATCCTCTAGTTCATAACATTAAATCCAATCGATATTATAACTGTCTATCAACTACTCTTCATACACTGGAACAGAGACAGCGAAAAGAAATTGTCTACTGTCGGCTGCCAAAGTAAATCTCAAAAATGTTCGATTTTATATTGTATTCGAAAATCATCCCTATACTGTTGTTGTAGAGTTTCATCAACTAGTTCTACAGAGATGAATTACTGAAAAATTTCCACTTGGTATAACTACTATCTTCCGTTTAAGAATCCTTCCCTAAAATGATGAAAGCAGTCAGCTGTATTCACAAGAAAAGGTCAAAAAATCTTGTATGGTTGAAATCTGCCCAAGTTAAATATAAAATAGTTTTAAAAGAGTTTTGCTTTTTTATTTATTTTGAAATAGAATGCATACGAAGTTGAATAGAAGTTTGAAAACCGTACAATGCAATTTTAATGAAATTAATTTTGTTTCGTTTTGATTATATTTCGATGTAAAACAGAGTATCTAAAACAATTTTCATCAATTACCCTTCCCTTTTACAAACACTTTTTGACAGCCCCTTCTCTACTACAATTTAACGCCTTCTCATTCCCCATTTTTAATGTACATATGTGTAATACCAATCCGGCCAGCGTAATTTGGTTTTGGGTTCTACTTTGACGTAACTGACAATTTAGCACAGCCCCTCACTATTTAAGCTAACACTTTAAGCATGGGTAATACAGATTCCGTTTTGTTTATTTACTTGTTCACATTTTGGGGTTACTACTGTATTGATGTGATTTAATTCCTTTTTTTTTTTTTTTGAATTAATATTTAAATAGGGAAAAATAACATGCATCTATCACCATCTACCGACCGCTTTTAGCCCAATATCCACATAAAATTTTCCACCACTACAGTCCCCAATTCCCCAGAGGGCGATACCATGCGGTCTAAGAAATATAGAGGTAAAGGGTCCTTCTCAAATGATACATTGGAACAGTAGAAAAACATTTGCAATCGTCATTTCTATGGCAGATTTGAAAACTTTCGGATTCAATTTGATAGAAATTATCGCAAAACCGACAGTTTGGCGATAATTTCCGAACACAATTTAATTCCAATATTTCCAAGTGTTTCGACAACCAGCGATTGATATGTATTCCCCTGTCTCCTTTTTTTTTTTTTTTTTTCAATGTATCATCTGAAATGGATCTTTTAGATCGAAATGTAATAAAATAGAAACAATAAAGCTGTTTTATTAAAATTACAGTGTATAGCTTTTAGACTTCTGTTAGACTTCATTGACGCAATCACAATGCTTAAAAAATGTTGTCCATAAATCACTCGATCTAATTTATATATGTGTGTGTGTGTATGTATGTGAGAGAGCGAGAGAAATGAAACTTGGAGAGATATTAAGTAAATTATTTTAACGGTAAAGTTTGAAGTAGTTAAATCGATAAAGGTTTCAAATTTTGATACAAGGCCAACCACTTCGGAAGGAAAGATAAGTCAGTCACATCGACCCCAGTGCTCAACTGGTACTGGTTTTATTAACCCCGAAATGGTGAAAGAAAAACGTCGACTTTGGCAGAATATGAACTCAGAAATGAACTCAGGATATGAACTTTAAAACCTATACACTGTAATTTTAATTTTAAAAAAAAGCTTTATTGTTTCTATTTCATTAAATTTCGATCTAAAAGATCCGTTTTAGATGATACATTGAAAAAAAAATGAATTAAGAATATGGACGAAATGCCGCTAAGCATTTTGACCGGCGTGCTAACGATTCTGCCAGCGCGCCGCCTTAGCTAAATCTATAAGTAATACTGTACAGAATATTGGGTTTAAAATACCCTTGGATGGAAAAAAACAGTCGAGGGCTACCCGTGGGACTTGAACCCATATTTTCTGTAAACTGGATGGAGGAAATTCGAATGGTTGTTTTGTTAGGATGGTTAGAACGTCTGTCTTGCTTACAGCAGATGTCGGTTCAAGTCCACGGACAGCCTTCGATTTTTTTTTCCATCCAAGAAGTTTTATACCCAATATTCTACACGCTATTTATAGCTTTAGCTACTTCGAGTGGTCTGCCTATTTTGTGTTAGGCTCATGGAGGAAATAACACGAATAGAAAAAGATTATTTATATATATAAAGGAGAAGGTCTATATCATTCTGCATTTGGGTTCAAATCGCACGCACAATCGAAATGTTTTATATAATGAAATGATG
The DNA here is from genome assembly GCF_046866305.1 of Octopus bimaculoides. Classification (NCBI taxonomy): domain Eukaryota; kingdom Metazoa; phylum Mollusca; class Cephalopoda; order Octopoda; family Octopodidae; genus Octopus; species Octopus bimaculoides. The sequence goes on from NC_142933.1 coordinate 84,257,881, forward strand.
CTGTAACGAACTACAAATTTATATATACCAAAAGATACATCGATTTATAATTAAATTATAGTGAAATAACCTTAGTTAACTAATAGCTGCGGAAGATAAATAAGTAATAACTTCTAAGTTCATTTCAACCATGTTTAAATTTAGAAGTACAGCTTTGATTAAATGGCAGGATTTTAAAAGAAGTTTTTGAAATCCTTTGTTTGTGTTTAATATATTAGCATAATATTTTCAAATATGCCGATTTACACAGTAGAATTTCCACGGGAACCACTAGGAAATATATGAGTAAACTGGACCTCGATCACAATTTCCAACCAAGAATTTTGAGTTGTTCAATAAAGTAAGAAATCAGGTTCATTAAATTAGCTTGTAAGCGGTTGCGTATTCCACAGTCACGGGTACCCTTTATGTAACTTCAGGCGGAATCGACATAACAGCGTTACAAAGCTGGGCTTCTCAGTTGCAGATAAAATCCCTCCGACAGTTTCTACCCAATCGGTTTCATTGCAAAATCTGAGATGACCCGAGGATACGAAAAATGATACTTACTCAAAATGCTACGCTGTTGGATCGAACCCAGAATCTCGTGATTGCAAAGGAAAGTCTTTAACCATTCGACCACACTGCGTATATTTATAAATACACAAATACGAGTAAAACAATTATCATATTTCTTTTTATTTCTATTCCAGTTATCAGTGGAAAAGATTTAATCCCTCTAGATGCTAATGGTAAGTTGCTATTTTTTTCTTCTGTTTTTATTTCTTTCTTCTTGATTTAATTCCATACAATAATCTACACCATATTATATTGCTATCTCCCTTATTTCTCATGCTTGGTTTCAGTTATTCATATTATTCAGGTATTCCTTAAGACAAGTTTAGATCATATTTATTGCGCTCCAACTGTATGTAAGCCTGATACAACGATTTGAATATCTCCACACAACATTGAATTAATTTTAGCCCACAGAGACACCTTTTCCTGCATATTAAATTTTAACGGTCCTTCTACACTACAGTAAATTATGCATGTTTTTGCAGCTGCTACAACTTGAAATATATACGTAAGCCTGTAGCTTAGATTAAAGCAATTTTTAACAATTAAATTCATGCAAACGCGTAAGTACATGAAGGTTTGCAATAAAAAATACAAGTGAATACAATAGTTTTATACATATGAATTATATACAGGTAATGGGGTTGCTTGACCTGCTAGAAACAGTAACCTGGTCTCTCTTAGATTAAACTCAACCACTTTCGTAAAAGAAAAACATATTGAATAACATAGATTGCGATAATTTTTCTGAAAGTTTTGTTCATAGTTCAACAGCAAAAAAATCTACAAACAGCTATTTATATCATGCAGTGGATATATGTACATGCGTCACATGCATACACGTATAGAAAATTCACTTATAAGCTCATGCGAACGTGCATACACATGCGGATATGTACATATCCAGGCGTTATAACCTACACATACATGCATTCGCATGCACACATATACAAGGAAAATAGAAAAATTTAGAAACACGCAAATAAAAATGTGATTTCATACAATACATAGATTATATGCCTATAATGATAATCATGTTAAGCTCCTTGATGAAATGAGTGATTACGGAATTTATGTTTACACACATGCATTCTCTAACATAGGCAATCCCTGACACACATACATACACACATAATAATTAAAGCAACAGGTAAATTTATAAATCTTTACGTAGCTTCACACAAACGCGCGCCAGCACGCACCCATATATCCAACAATATCTTGTTTGATGTATTCTAGAATACACGGTACATCTGCTATCCTGATTCATTCGCGAACGGCATTTAATCTACTTAAAGATAGCCATTCCTGAAGCCATTAGTAATCGATTAGATTTTCCCCTGCCCTTCCCTTCACACAAATAAACATCCACATATATTAGCATCATTCCTATTACAAACACACATACACGACACCTTATTTATATTAAACTAAAACAATGCTTTACCTCACACACACCTGTACGTGCATACATGCTTATTACATCAATATTACACCTGCTCTCGCGTACATACTCATATATTCTCTCCCCTTTCAGCCTCCCCACAACTCGCTCGCACAACTAATTCTTTCAGCACATACCTAATATATACTCACCATCCAATACGCACTCCTCCGTTACAAGCCACATACCCTTACCCACTTCCGTTTCGCTATTTCCCATACTATTTCGATAATTCATACATTTTTTCTCGAACTATTTCTTCTCCTTTTCTTCTCTGCCAATCTTGACAAAGGAAAAATTGTCCGAATCGTCAATATAAATTTATTTCCTTCATAACATAATACATTAAATGTATTCCGTTGTTGTTCGGTTTGCGGACTACTTTTCATAGACTGCTCCTAGAGAGTTTGTTGTTACTTAAGTTGAACGACCACATAGAGGTCATCTCAGCACCTCATCACGGCTAGTGTAATGTTTACCTATGTTGGAATGTACACACTAACAACATGAGATATGATCGTAATGTCGTTAGACAGATAATGAAATTCTGACATCTGATATGACGAATATATATATATATATATAAAAAACATGCACACATAAAACTATAGAAATAAATAGATGGATAGACAGACGGATGGATAAATAAGTAAATAGATGGTTATAATCAAATGAACAATAATTTTCTTATACATCAATATTCATCTACTGGACAGTGATTCGGTAAACACTTATTGAATCATCTCAGCTTTTAGCAAAGTCTGCTGTCTCCTGTTACAGCGATATATTTTTCTACTTAATGATCAATACTTTTCTTCCTAATCACAAGAAATGTTGATTTTGTTTTGGAAGAATTTTTTTTTATTTCGGGTTTTTTTGGGGTTTTTTTTCTAATTTGTAGTCTAAGAATACATTTCTGTCTTCAGCTGTGCTAATCTTTCGAGGATACGTTTCTTGATTAATGTTACTTTTATCACATGTTCGAACCTTGTTGACACCAATGTTCCGCGGTAACAGTGTAAAAAGATACCTTCAGTCGCAGGCGTGGCTGTGTGGTAAGACGTTTGTTTCCCAACTACATGGTTCTGCGATCGTTCCCATTACGTGGCATCTCGGTCCACTTTTGCGAGTGGATTTGTGAACGGAAACTGAAAGAAGCCCGTCATATATAGGGTCATCCCATAAATAATGCAGGTTGTGTTTTCGTTTTTCAAAATTAAGTGAAACTAAGTTCTTTTTTAATCTAAAATATACTCTCCTTCATTTTCTGCAATGTTCTTCCATCTGTCTTGAAGACTTACAAGGCTCCTCTTCCAAAATTCACTTGTCCGTGATGAAAAATATTCTTCCAGTACTTTTCTGGTCTCGTCTATAGAATTCATATCTTTTCCGTTCAAATGATTTTGAAGAGTGCAGAATAAATGATAATCAGATGGGCCAATGTCTGGCGAATATGGTGGGTGGGGCATCGTTTCCCATTCAAACTGCTCCAGCCTTTCGAATGTCATCCTCGCTGTATGTGGCCGATCATTATCCGGATGAAGAACACCTTTCGTCTTGAAACCAAAGATGGTTGTTTTTCTTCAAGTGCTGACTCAAGCCGCTCAGGCTGCTCGCAGTAGATCTCCTTTATTATCGTTTGGTTTGGTTTGCTTTGCTTTGGTTTTAAAAGTTCAAAGTGGACTAAACTTTTCATATCCCACCAAACAGATAACAACACCTTACGTTGGTGAAGACCTTCTTTAGCCGATGTTTCTTCTTTCCCTCCCCACTATCTTCGGCGCTTGTCACTTTTATAGAAAACCCATTTCTCTTCACCACTTACTACTCAGTCCAAAAACGTTCATTCGTGAGAATGACAGCAAAAAAGAGCACACATTCACTCTCTGCACGCGATTAGGCTGGGAAAGTTTGTGAGGAACCCATTGACCCAATTTGCTGACTTTTCCGATAGCACGCAGGTGTCGATGTATGGTTGAAAGACCAAATCCAAGCTTCTCTGCTAGTTCCTCAACAGTTGTGATGGGATTTTGTTCCACCGGGGTTTGCAGGACGTCCTCATTGAGCTATACAGCTCTTTCGGGGCGAGGCTCGTCTTCTAGGTTGTAGTTTCCGGCTCAGAATTTCTGGAACCACCGTTGACCCTGGCTTATGCTTATTGTCCGACCCTCATATACTGCATTAATATTCCTTGCACTTTCCATTGCATTTTTGCCTTTATTGCATTCATAAAGCAAAATATGCTGAATATGCTCCTTTGTTACTTCCATTATAGCTTTGAAAAAATAACTGTTAAAATCGAACTGCACTCTTCAAAACTTGCACTTAGAATAAAAGCAAGCTAAAATTACTGCCTGCTTTTATAGCAAGTTGATACAGGTAGTTTATCCCGTCCCCCTCCGACTTTCAGTTCATGCAATTAAAAAGACCGCATTATTTATGGGATGACCAAGTATATAGTCTGTATGTGTGTCTTTGTGTCTGTGTCCCCAAGCAACACTTTACCAACGGTGTTAGTGTGTTTACGTCCCCCATAACTTAGCAGTTCGGCAACAGACCCCGATAGAATAGGTATCTGGTTTAAAAAGTAAATAAGTATTGGGGTCGAGTGATTCGACTAAAATTCACCAAAGCAGTGCCCCAGCATGGCCGCACTCTAATGACTGAAACAAGTAAAAATCAAAAAGTGTTCAAATGTGATTTATCGTTCAGCTAGAAATAGCAGCCAAATTTCCCTTTTCAAACAAAAACAAAAAAAAATCAAAACTATTGGCCCTGTACCTCATGACAAACAAACATATCTGTTATTTTTATCATTCTTTGCATTTCAGGATTTAGTGACCCCTTTATCCTGATCCATTTGAGCCCAGAGCACATTTTCCCCAACATCACAGTTCAGAAGACTCAGATCGTCAAGAAAACATTAAATCCGGTTTTTGACGAATTATTTGAATTGTAAGTAAAAACTGATTTTTATTATTTTACCATTAATATAAGGCGGCGAGCTGGCAGAATCGTTAGCACACCGGGCGAAATGCTCAGCGGTATTTCGTCTGCCGCTACGTTCTGAGTTCAAATTCCGCCGAGGTCGACTTAGCCTTTCATCCTTTCGGGGTCGATAAATTAAGTACCAGTTACGCACTGGGGTCGATGTAATCGACTTCATCCGTTCGTCTGTTCTTGTTTGTTCCCTCTATGTTTAGCCCCTTGTGGGCAATAACGAAATAGGTATTTCGTCTGCCGCTACGTTCTGAGTTCAAATTCCGCCGAGGTCGACTTTGCCTTTCATCCTTTCGGGGTCGATGAATTAAGTACCAGTTACGCACTTGGGTCGATGTAGTCGACTTAATCCCTTTGTCCGTCCTTGTTTGTTCCCTCTATGTTTAGTCCCTTGTGGGCAATAAAGAAATAGGAAACTGAAAGAAATCCTGTGACTATGTATGCGTGTGTGTTGTGTCACTACTTGGCAACCGGTGTTGGTTATTTTGGTGGCTCGGCGAAACAGACAGATAGAATGGGTACCAGACTTTAAAATGAGCACTGGGTCGATTTGTTCGACTAAGCCCTTCAAGACAGTGCACCAGCACGGCCGCAATCCACTGACGAAAACAAGTGATACGTGCATACGCGCCATACGTATACACAGTGATGCATATCCGCACGCACGCCTGCACACGTAAGCATTTTTTTTTTTAATTCGATGCTCTAATTTGAAATACGCGATTGTAAACCGAACTCATAAAGCATGCAGTGACACAGGCATACATTATGAACACTAATTGTATTAAGTGCTATTCAGTCTTTGTTTGTTGATCCCTATGCTGTCATGACCTGTAATCCAAAGGATTCTTGCTGCTACGGTCCGGATTTTTTGAATTTGTTTACGCTAGTATAACTTGACATTTTCCATTAGTATTTGTTGGATAGTGTGTAATTTATGAGAGATGTGAGAGCTATTTCAAGGAAGTTGGATGACTACGTAGTGGTTCTCTCGTTGTTTGATTTAATTCAGTAAAATAATTAAGACGTTGGAATCTTTTTTCGTTTAATTTTTAGAGGGTTGATTTAACCGTTATAAAATTCTAATCGAAGCGCTTAAGAAATACAAGGGAGATAACTTTAATTAATTCCTTTAGAGTTATTTCCCATGCAACAGATTTTTTACTTCGCGTGTGAGTGTTGCTTTCACAATTAGCTATTTCTATTCGGTGTGAATGCGTTTTCTGTTTAACTTAACGCTGTCAAATTTCTTGTTTCATTGAGTGAGTGACTGTGTGTGTGTGTGTGTGTGTGTGTGTGTGTATGTGTGTGTGTGTGTGTGTGTGTGTGTGTGTGTGTGTGTGTGTGTGTGCGCGTGTGTTCGTTGTCATTTTATGCGATGACCTAGCTGCAAAAAAATATTAACTCTTTTAAATAAATAGACAAAAAGAGAAGGAAAGTAGGAAGAAAAACAAAAGAATCGGTTAATGTGTTCTGCTGTGGCTGATCGAGGTCTATTCTGATAGACAAGTTTTTATCATACTCATGTTCATTTATACAAGATTTTTTTTTTCTTCTGGTCTGGTTTGCGAACATCCCTTTCGGCCTCTGCTAAAGTGATTCGTAAAGTTTCAAAAGCCCTTGAGCTACGTATCCTTGCCTCTTCCCTGGCAGATTTGTCTTCAGCGAGGTTTTCCCACAGTTTGGGTCGATCTTCAAACTGCGATAGGTAAACCGCGATATGGTGAGGGATTACTGTATACAGCTTTTGGGAGTATTCTCTGTATATGTACAGTTAGGATGCCAGGCAGAAAAGAGAGACGGTAACCAAATTAAGATAGCATATATATTGAAAGCATAAGAACAGCAATTGACTGGAAAGGATACAGCTGTAGCAGAATGTACGATAGTATATTTTAAAGGGTAAATCACTAAAGCTGGAGTAAGTTTACAAGGTAATCAACTTGCACGACCCAACAGTCAAATTCTCCTATTACAGCTCAACGTCTTTCAAAAAATAATAGTAGATTAGTTAATGTTGGAAAGAGTCATGCCTAGCACTCTTTTGATCATAAATTTACTTGATCAGGACTTACCTGGTGTGAAACAACCATTCCACAAGATAACAAACGAAGAAGCCGTTACATGATCACTGAAACTGTTAGGAATAGAAGCGAAATCTCCCTCAAATTACAAACGTCTTCAAAAAAAAAAAACCAAAGCAAAGACACATTGGACAATGTAAACATAAAGACGAGGTGGTCACGGTCGGAACTCCTTTGATCATAGATCTGCAAAATCTATGTGGACTGTTATTGTTTAATCTAATGATTAAACAATAATAGTCCATCATTTAACATTCTGAACAGCAAAAATGGTTTCGAGAAATAAACATTGGCTCCATCTGTAGATCGACACCGTTCCCTCTGGATTTGAAGTCACAAAAAGGAAATTTTAAAGCACATGAAGGTATATCTACGTAGTCTCTTCGACTTCTAGAAATATAAACCAAATCAACCAAAAATACCCTTAAAAATCAAACGTTATATCGGATCATTCTCTTTCAGATTCACTATGACATCATCACTTTTACGTCCGCCTTACCATGCTAGCATGGGTTCGATGGGACATTTTGAGGCAGCGTTTTACCATAGGATGCTTATCTTGATGTCAAACATTTAATTACCTATTACGGCACTGAGACACCAAGCCACACTATATTCTGAAAATAAGACTAGGTAGTCAAAACAGAAACGTCTTCGATCAAAAGTCTACTGGGTTGGTGCTTGACCCGAGACTAAGCAACGTCTATATGAAAAACCAGTCAAATCATATAATGATGGAGAAAGCAGCAGTTTGATTGTAAAGCAAGGAAGTGTCATGCCGGCAAAATTGATAACACGCAGCGGTTCAGTTCCACTCCTTTATTATTAGTCAATTGGTTGAATATCTATCCAATCGATCGATTAGCTTGCTGGTTAAACTGTCAATCGTTTTTTGTTTCATTTTCGTACTTCGTCAGAGTTCTTTCGTTGTCATTCACAACCTTTACAGTGACTTCTCTCCCAGTTCGTTACGGAGGCCGTGTTTGTCTGAGCCCTTGTTGCTTTTATGTGTGTAAATCTATTTAAGTATAATGGTAACATGGGGCTTAAGCTACCATGCAATTAGTGTGTCGGGACAGAGAGAGGAGTCAGCGAATGCGTGTGATAGTTTGTCACTTCATTAGGACAATGGACGTGTTTGTGTGTGTGGAGTTGTATAGATAAGACAGAATTGGTGTGTATCTTTGTTAGAATTAGTGTGTATGCTTAAACTTGTGTATAGAGCAAAAATAGAATGTCCTAATTTAAGGGAGAAAATGAAAGTGTAGTTATAAGTTCGTGTGTGAGTAAATGTCCGTTGTGTGAAAGAGAGAAAGAAGCGCAAAACAGTTGTGTGACTTTGATATGCAAAAGTGTGTGTGTCATACAAAACATGTGTATGTATGACACAGAGGGTGCGGAATGATGCAAAGAATATGTGCTGTACGAGAGAGTAACAGAAAGAAATATTTATTTTAACAGGAAATATGTTGGATGAGAGATAAGTTTTGAGAGGGAAGCAGTCATCATCGATGTTGATGATGATGATGATTATCATCATGAACGTGGCTGTGGTGAGGGCGTCGATGATGATATTGATGATGATGATGTATGATTGTAGTGTTGGTGGTATTGAAGATGATGATGATGGTGGTGGTGGTGGTGGTGATGGCGGTGTTAAGAGACGGTGATTATGGTACGCTTGGAAATGATGGCGGTGGTAATGATGTGGTGATGGCGGTCGGAAGAGCAGTACTGTGCGGTGATCCGTGTTGGCGACCAATCGAAAGACCACCCCGGTCGCCATAAGAGGAAAAAGCAGAGATAAGCCAGATTTTGGGGTGTTTTTTTTTTTATTATTATTATTATTTTTAATTTCTAACGAAGTTAACGATAGCAACACCAGCTTCATAATTCAGACTAAAATGGCAAGTGTGGCCTGTCTGGATGTGTGGCATTTGTTCAGCGCCCAAAGACATCCAAGACTTGACCATCCCTATTTCTTTCTTTTTTGATTTGAAGCAAATTTAGCTGCTATTTCTAGCAAGCCGACCGATCACATAGAGGCTCCCTTAATTGGTTGGTTAGAGTATGGAGAACGATTTTGAGGGATCAAACGGTGAGAGATATATAATTAGTGGGAGCGGGGTATGTGGGTGAGGAAGGGTCCACGCTAATAACGCTGGAAGCAGGGAAAAAGAAAACGAAAAAGATAATTAGAAGAAAAATAATAACCGATGGAGTGGGAATATACTGAGACGTGATTGTTCATACACAGATTATGTATCCTCCGTCTATTTCGACGATGAGCATTCAGCTGTTTTCATTACAAAGTTTAGTTCGGGTCTGAGCTACAGAGGTTTATTTAGTTCGGCTCTTGCTAACAAGATTTACCTCCCTTACACATAATATTTTTACTAAGGGACTAATAGACCTGACACCGTTCAGTATTCGGTGTGCATTCAAAGCAATGATTAAATATTACGAAACCGGTATGCTTTTGAATCTCTTTAACAACTCACAATAATGACTTTTATTACCTTTATTCCTACCTCAGTTCATCTAATTGTATATATCTATCGTTACTTTTCATAAAAAAACCTTTAATTTTTTGATTTTCAATGTGCATTTTCGCTTATTTTTCTGCTTACTTTCCCCTTACATTTCCACGTGTAGTTTCTATTTTGTTTTTATAACATTTTTCTACTATACACACACACACACACACACACACACACATATATATATATTCATTGCGAGGTATTCCCATACCTCACGCTCATAATTGATACTTCTTTAAAAGAAAAAGTAAAGCATGGGAGATATGGCTAAGTCCATTTGTAATGTTCTAAAAGCAACTGCTAATTGACTGGGTAGGGGGGGGGGCTGGGTAATAAAACGAGATAGAAGTAAATTTATCTTCCTCCACCAATTTCTCTCTCCTTCACACATACGTACAAACGTACACAACATAAAATGGCAGTAATAGTGAAGTGACAGGTCTTTGGAATACGTCCATTACCGCTTCTCTAAATGAATAAGAAAAAATCGTTTACTGAGTGGGTGGCTCTGATTGTAGTGAGCCGCTAAAGAAGAATGTCCCCACACAACACGTTCACAATCCGCCGCTCTCCCCTGCTCGTCACCTGGCTAATTTAGATTGTGACAGGAGGGGGGCGACAGAGTTATTGTGTTCTGACAATATTGCACACAGGAATGAGGAGTGGGTAGAATTTGACGGATTCTCCGTCGTCCTCGACGATGAACATTCGGTGGTTCGATCGACTGAATTTCTGTTCGTGGAACTAACGCATGAGTAGAACTAGCACACGTATACTTTTATCGTGACTCCCATGTGGCTGGAAAGCAAAATACTTACCGTACAACCACGACGACCCCCTACATACATATATGGATCAGTGTTTCGCAACTATTTTTTTTGCCTATTGACCCCTTTCATTCCGATTTTATTCAGACGGACCCTCAAAGCCATTCGATGTTTAAAAATTCATAGTATATTTTTAGAATTAGATATGATAAGGAATTGAATAAAAAAAACATTCTTAAAATATTTTGTATACTAATAGAAGTATAACCAGTTTATTGTTGATATATTTTAACAACAAAATCTTATATGGACCCCAAAGGTCATATGGACCTTGGATGAGAACCGCTGAGATAGATAGATAGACCCACATACGACGAACTTCCTTTAGTTTCCGTCTACCAAATTCACTCACAAGGCTTTGATCGGTTCGAAGCTATAGCGGTCGACACTTGCCCAAGTTTCTACGCAGTAGGATTGAACCCGTAACCATGTTGTCGAGAAGCGAAATACTAACCACACAGCGACCCCTGCGCCGACATATTGGAGATAGAAATGTTCGTGGTAGTAGTGGTGATATTGCTGGTATACTGTTGTGGCAGTGGTGGTGGTGGTGTGCAATAGGTGCGTTGGGGGTTAGGTGTGATACTGAAGACGGTTGGGAAAGCACTAGTTTTTATAGTATTAATGGTGGCATTAGTAGCAATGTGTTAAAGATGGTGTCAAGATAGAACTTGCTTAAGATATGGGTTGACGTATTAAAAAGTATATATTTGCATAGGGTTGTGCTTCACATTACGAAGTACACGCCACACACACTCGCACATTATATATGTATGTATGTATGTATGTATGTATGTATTATCAAGGAAGTTGAGTGTACACGTATTAAACGTTTTCATTTCATTAAATATGTTTTTATTTCATTTTATATATACTTAATGCATATTTTCATGGTGGTGCTGACATTTTTTTCCTTTTTAATAAGGTTGTGAATGGTGTGTGTGTGTGTGTGTGTGTGTGTGTGTGTGTGTGTGTGTGCGTGTGTGTGTGCGCGTGTGTGTGTGCGTGTATTTGATTTTCACATTCCAAAGATATTTCTTCATAACTTCCACATGATCTGCCTTGACAACATAAGGTAGGCGCGCGCTCGTGCGCTAGCTTTTGAAGTGACCTAGTTAGTATGGTTAGTTGACAGAAAATTTAACTAAATAAATATCAAAGTATTTTGCATTGGTCAACTGCTATACAAATCTGTCTAATAATTAAGATACATACAGTGGTGATGTACTCAATACAGTAAACAAAGTCGCAGTCACGGCTGTGTCGTAAGAAGTTTGCTTCCCAACCACATGGTTCTGGATTCAGACCCACTTCGTGGCACCTTGGTCTAACAACATTACCTGCACGGGTGCACGACGTGCAACATGTCATGATGAAACGATCGCAGCGCAACGAGAAATGAAGTGTTTTGCTCAAGAATACAACGCAGCGCACTGTCTTGGAATCGAAACCACGGTCTTGCACTGAGCCATGCGTCTTACACACACACACACACATGCATGGTTTTGTCCTTCCCATCACCGCTTGACTTGACAGCCGGTGTTTGTACGTTTACGTCCTGTAACATGACAGTTCGGCAAAAGGGTCCAATAGAATAAGTTCTAGTTTTAAAAAAAGCAAATACTGGAGTCAATTTTTCTACTAAACCTTTCCAGGAGGTGCCCCATCATGGCCACAATACAATGAACGAAACAAGTAGAAGAAAGATAGAAGAAAATAACTGCACAATTGTTAGCATATGCTTCTACCGTGCATTTGTAGTTTCATACTTTTATATAATTTTATTGCTAATGCTCATGTACAAACATCTAGCTTTACATAATGTACATGCAATTACCAAACATTCCAACAGTCAGTGTGGACTTAATTGAAGATTAAAACAGAGCCATGAGCCATGAGCAAAACAAATACGTTGAGAACCACTGATGTTGATAATGGGCCTAACATTAACCACTTAACCACCTCTTAGAGAAGTAAATTAATTAATTAACCAAAGAGTAAGCTTCTTTGTGGTCATACAAACTTACTCCAAAAATTTAACGTCTAAAAGGTATAAGCACAATATGATGACGTAAATTTGTACTCACGTTATACCTAAAACGACAAAGTGGTTACGGCTGGATTGCCTTCGATCATAGATTTGTTCGATTAAAGCTGACTCGAAGCCAAACGGCAGCATGAACTGATTTATACAGTCAAATGGATATGACTGAATTAAAGTGAGTGATTGATATACCTACGAAGGTATTTTGGCAGAATCGGTAAATCAAATTCAGTGTGTATGTGTGTAAACAAAAACGGATTTCTTCATCTCTAAAGTTGTAGAATCAATTTTACAGTAAACAGTACTACAGCATGTATAAAATAAATAATAAAAAAAAGGTATTCAATATTATTTTAAGTAGTGAGCGCTTTTGACTGGTCGTACGATGAAAGCCTTTTTCAATGAAGTCAGGATGTGATTCTGTTTTGAAATTGATCACCCGAAATTTTAACATATGCTGACAAGTTGAGATGAGCTCTGATTTCTTTTTTACCATTGGTGTAGAATGGTGAAAGTTATGGAGCTTCTCCGTTAAGTGGGGCTGCTTTTGTCGCAAGCGAAAGTTTGACTTTGTTTAAATATTTTGTCTTTTTTTTTTTTACAGTCCAGTGAGCCCAGAACAGTGCAAACACAGAGGTGCAGCCATCCAGTTTATTGTGATGGACCATGACTTCATGTTCCAAAACGACATTGGAGGAGAAGCTTATATCCCACTTAGTGAAATCCCTGGTGTTAACGGAGCGGAAGTGACTGGATTCGAGGCCTTGAATATAATCTCCATGCCACTAATGCACCCTAGACACAAAGGTAAGTTACAAAACCCCAGTCATTTGCCTAATGTTTTCTTGTTAGTCGTTCCATTGATCTTATATGTGCTTGTATGTGTCTACTTCTATCTCCATGTTGTCTCTGGATATCCTATAACTTAGCTATAGAATATACAGGTTTGATAAATGATTATCAACAAAACATAAACCAAATGAAAATAAGCACTCGGATTGAAATGATCGATTAATTCCCATAAAGGTAGTGCCCCAGATTGGCCGCAGTCTAATGACTAAAATACTGGATAAGTAAACATATGTGTGTGGATGGAAGGATGGATGCTAGCTGTTTTCGTCAACAAGCTCATGATCTTAAAGGAGCACCACCTGGTATATGATATATGCGTATGTGTGCATTTGTGTTCGATCGTTTGTGCGTGTGTGAGAGCTTACCTTCATGAGGATAAAGTACTCAGTACTGAAATTGAGTGCAATATTTATTGTGGCGATGAAATTACACTGTTACCATTAAGCTTTTCACGTATCTGGTTTTTGATGTATGAAACCTGGTATTTATAGCAAAATATTCATGAGTGATCAGTTGTTATGTGGAAAATGATGCGAAATAGTGTTTATATTTAAGGTATTATACACGTGTAACCAAAGTGAAAGAAAAGTTGACTAATAACATCTACCTATACAAAGTACACGCTCTGGAACTCCGTCGGTTACGATGAGGAGTTGTCCACTTGATTCGATCAACCTGCTCGTGAAATTAATATTCGTAAGGCTGAGCACTCCACAGACACGCGTACCTTAAAGTAATTCTCAGGTAGATTCAACGTAACCTGTTTTGCTTCTCTCTAATATATATATATATATATATATATATATATATATATATATATATATATATGCGTGTTTGTCCCCTCCACCATCGCTTTGACAACCGATGTTGGTGTGTTTACGTCCCCGTAAGCAAGCAGTTCGGCAGAAGAGATCGATAGAATAAGCACCAAGCTTACAAATAAGTCTAGGGGTCGATGTCTTCGACTAAAAGGCGGTGCTCCAGCATAGCCAGTCAAATGACTGAAACAAGTAAAAAAAATAAAAGTATATATACATACATTACACACATATCCTAATGTTGTTTCTCAGTTTGTGTATAGATATAGTACACACACACTCCTATCTGTTTCTCTCTTTGTGTAGTGGTGGATTTAGCAAATTCTAACAAGGTAACATACATGAGAAATTTATTTTTCCCATTTACTCTTTTGGCAATGGAAATTACCAAAGGCTGACAACAACAACAACCAGAAGTCAATGCACTGCTAGAGGTTGGTGACTACATATTTTGGCTACGTTTTACTGACAGATATTTGGAAAGTTACCAAACTGCAGTAGTTGTACAGATGGTGACATTATGCTGCCTGAATATTTGCCAGAGGAAAAAAAAAACCATATCATATTTATGAAAATATATAATAAAAACGCGGAAGAAAGAACTTGACCTTTAATTATTCCAGCTGGAAATTCGTCATATCTTATATATTTTGGATTGACATGCCACTGCGGATATGATTATCTGTTGACCTTACTGGTCATTGTATTTGTGTGGTACCAGTGAATATTTTGTCTTCATAGACGAATTTTATGAAAATTATATAGGAAGGTTTTTGCGATCGACTTCTTCCGTGACCTGTGACAGGATTTAAGTTCGGCACTTCAGGCTAATGTCAATTATAGTGCCACCATTTCCTGCAGTAAAAAATGTTGCGAGTGGCCGAGTCGTTGACGTGTTGGCTAGTCAGTTAGACTAAGATTTAGCAATACATATCGTGTTTGTGGCAAATTTACGTAGCTTCTCGACCTACTACAAAGAGCAGCCAAATCTTTCTTTTATCACAGCGACAGAGATTAAATATCTACTACAACTAATAGCAACCAAATTTCCCTTATCGACTGTCTTATAGCCATCCTACTTAATTGTCTGTGCTCTAATTAAAATTACCGTGGAGGCGCAATGGCCCAGTGGTTAGGGCAGTGGACTCGTGGTCATAGGGTCGCGGTTTCGATTCCCAGACCGGGCGTTGTGAGTGTTTATTGAGCGAAAGCACCTAAAGCTCCACGAGGCTCCGGCAGGGGATGGTGGTGGCGAACCCTGCTGTACTCTTCCACCACAACTTTCTCTCACACTTACTTCCTGTTTCTGTTGTGCCTGTAATTCAAAGGGTCAGCCTTGTCACACTGTGTCACGCTGAATATACCCGAGAACTACGTTAAGGGTACACGTGTCTGTGGATTGCTCAGCCACTTGCACGTTCATTTCACGAGCAGGCCATTCCGTTGATCGGATCAACTGGAACCCTCGACGTCGTAAGCGACGGAGTGCCAACAACAACAACAATTAAAATTACCCCCCCCCCCCAAAAAAAAGAACAAATAGGTACCATGGGAAGATGTATCTCTGTATTTCACATCTGTTGTAGTTGATTAGTTTTAAATGGACATCGATTAGGAAAACTTGTGTTCAAAGGGACTCCAGCTTTAACAAATTCCTTTATTTTAAGGGACTACATTATCCAATGTGTTCCTTTCTTAGGATCAGAGTCTGGGTCGACCAAAGTTGTGTGCATGAGTATTTGTGCCTCTGTATCATGATACAATGCGATAGTTTGAATAAGCATCACTGTCACACAAGCGAGGGTGTCTCACATTTAATGGTTGGACACAACGAACGATCATAGATCTGCTAAAACAAAATAATACAAGCGTATGTGGAAATCGTTTATACCACTGTATTTTCCACAATCACACGAATATGTATATCTGTTTTATAATAATCATATTCCGTATGTGAGTACGTAGTTCGAGTCGACTTGGTTATTTAAAGCAGACCTATGATCAAATCGTGTCCTTCCGTGAACATCACGACTTGTTTGCAAACAGTTCATTTATGGTTTACGTCATCCACTGTTGTTATGTATTTTGAAAGAATGTTTGAGGGAAATTTGGCTGCTATTTTTTGCAAGGTGAATGAGATGTAGCTGCTCTGGATTCCGCTCATATGTATGTCTTTGTTGATAGACGTAAAGACGTGTGCCACTGTGTGTGTGTGTTCATGTAACTGATGTCTTCAGGCTTCAATATCTTGTAGAGAAATACGCATTACCCTCCGTTATATTTGACATTAACTGACCAGTGGTCGTGATCTCTTGGGAAGGACATCACAGAATAAGAAAAGGAATTCATAATAATAATAATAATGATAAGAACAACAACAACAATCCATGCTTCGGGTGCAGTAATGAAGAGGGCAAAATTGAAATACACATCTAGTTAGATTGCTTAAGTCAGGCAAGAAATCCCTACACACGCTCAAGCACGCACGCACGCGCACACACACTCACACACACACACACACACACACATATACTATATATATATATATATATATATATATATATATATATATATATAGCAAGGATAATCGTTCATGGCAGAAATATCTCAGTGACACCCATTTATTACAACAAAAGCAATAAGAGGGAAATGTTATGATTTACCGTAGGCAGTGAGATTTCCTGTAGACTGCAATTTTGAAGAGGTCATCTCTCAGGTCACCACGTCCTGGACATATTTAGCATCTCCTTTAAACTCTATTTAATGGATTCTCCTTTGCAAGTACTGTCCCTCCTTCCCCCCTCTCTCTCTCTCTCTCTCTCTCTCTCTCTCGTTTTCTCTTTCTTTCTACTTTACGTAAATTTTTTCTTCATACTATAATGTTTATGCGAATGCTTTCTACATTTTTTCTGTCATACAAACAACCATTTCTTTCCTCTTTCTCTCTCTCTCTCTCTCAATTTGTCTACTTTCCTTCTATATTCTCAGAAATTAACGTTATATTTTAAATGTGAGATTTAGAAACACGAATTTGTATCCGGTGAAATATAAATAGAGATATAGACCTACATACATATACATACATACATAGAAACATACCTACACCCACAGACATGTGTATCCAATATGCTTTCCGAGTGTTTTTCTCTCTGTCATAAATCTTAAGATTCAATGTGTGTGCGTGTGCGCGTGCATGTCAGTCAATGCAGCAATGATAACGAAGGGAATTGTTGAAGAAAAGACAAGCAGCAAAGATGGTGCGGAATGTAGATAAATCAAAAATACAAGAGCTTTCTGTCCCACCCTCTTTCCACCCCATTTGCTCTCTTGTTCTTTTTGTTTTGTTGTTTTTGTATTTTTACATCATCTTTGTCTTCACGTCATATTAGCGTCATCATTAATGACATCTCTGTTACGACCAACACCGCCACCATCGATATTATTCCCATCATCATCATCATCATTAACTTAGTCATTAATATTTTTTATTAATAAGCCAGCGAGCTGGCAGAATCGTTAGCACGCCGGGCGAAATGCTTAGCAGTACTTCGTCTGTCGCTACGTTCTGAGTTCAAATTCTGCCGAGGTTGACTTTGCCTTTCATCTTTTCGGAGTCGATAAATTAAGTACCGATTGAGTACCGGGGTCGATATACTCGACTTAATCCCTCTCCCAAAATTTCAGGCCTTATACCTTTAGTAGAAACGATTATTACTATTATTATTATTATTCAAAGTGGCTAGCTGGCAGAATCGTTAGCACGCTGGACGAACTGCTTAGCGGTATTTCGCCCGTCGCTACGCTCTGAGTTCAAATTCCGCTGAGATCGACATTACCTTTCATCCTTTAGGGATCGATGAATTAAGTACCAGTGAAACACTGGGGTCAATGTTACCGACTAGTCCCCTCCCACAAATGTTAGGCCTTGTGCCTCCAGTAGAAAGGATTATTATTATTATTATTATTTTATTATTATCGTGTTAATAATATTATTATTCCGTTTATATATTTGTTTTGCAAGATTCTTGATGTGAAATCATGTGTTGAAACATATTGTTGTATTTAGGGACGGTCATGTTGCCAGTTTAGCCAATAAAAACACACGCACTATATATTTGGTGTTAATTTGCTTCAGCTTTATATTACATTAATTGTATTTCGGCCAGAGTTCTTTCGTCACACTTCTGTGACCTCATCAGTGGTCCTTTGGTTTCTTCTTTCTTATATGTGTGTCCCTCCTTGCTAACGATCAGCCATTTTGTATTCCTAATGTATGTGTCTGTATATGCGCATGCGTATCCCTCTATGTGTGTCTATGTTTTGTAAGTGCATGTGTGTGTATGGGGAGGGCCTGTCTTATCTGTATCCCCTGTTAATACATGTTCGCTTAATTTGTTTTTATTTTTATTATTTGTTCATGTGTTTATACCTATTTTTGTGTTGTTTTGTTTGTTTTTGTGTATTTAATTTAATTTTGTTAACATATGTATTTGTTTATCTATGTATTGTATTATATTTTGTTCATATTGTTATAAGTTTATGGGGATTTTATTGTCATATGCTGTGGTTTGTTGGTGGGGTGTGCTAGTGTTCCATTCCAGTTTCCTATTCAGGCTAGGTTTATCTTCTATTATATTATTATTATTATTATTATTATCACCACTAAGGCGTCGAATTGACCGAATAGTTAGCACGTCGGGCAAGATGCTTAGCTGTATTTCGTCTGTCTTTATGTTCTGAGCTCAAATTTCGCCCAGGTCGACTATGCCTTTCATTCTTTCGGGGTCGATAAATTAAGTACCAGTTGAACGCTGGGGGGGGGGGGTCGATGTAATCGACTCTTGCCCTCCCCCATAAATTGCTGACCTTGTGGCAAAAGAATGATCAGCATCGCCATGATCATCAATATCGTCATTATTGCTATTACCAACCATAACAGCAGCAGCAGCATACGATTACCACCATCTCAACTGCTATCAGCAGTAGTGACCACTATCACCATTACCATTACGAAAACCATCACGTCCACCAAAAACATCAACACAGCCGCCACCGCCGCCATCGCTATTATCGTCACCGTCACTGCCGTCCACCACCACCACCACCGACGACGACGACAGCACTATCATCACTGCCACCTTCACCATTAATACCGACACCAACAGCAACGCCGCTGCCGCCATCATATCCAACAACGCCACCAATAATTACATCACTGACAAGAGATGTTCGTGTTAGCTTATTGCTGTTGGAAATAGTCAACACTGAAATGACGGTTATTATTGAATGGACTATTTGTTGTTGTTGCTGTTGGTGGTGGTGGTGGTGGTGGTGGTGGGTATTGCGGAGGAGGAGGAGGAGCAGTAGTAACGAGAGGTTGTTGTTGATGATGCTGACGACGACGACGACGACGACGGCTTTGATACGTCGCGACGCGACAGTGACGCGTAAGTGGCAGCGGTGACGGTGGTAGAATCTTGAAGGTAGTCATTAGGGTGTGATGATGATGATGATGATGATTAGAAGAGGATGAGGATGCTCCTTGATCACCGTGACATTTGTCGTGGTGGTTGCGGTGGTAGTGGTTTAGTAGGTGGTTGTTAAAAATTGCAATGGTGGTGGTAATGATGGTGGTTTTATGCGACAATCATGCAACTGGAAGTGAGAGGTGGTGGTCGTGGCGGTTGAAAGTGGTCGTTAGTGATTATAATGAAGGAGGAGAGGTAACAGTGATGATGATGTGGTGGTGATGATGATGATGATGATGTGGTGGTGATGTTTTATGTGATGTTGATGCAGGTAGTAGTGAGAGATAGTGGTTGAGAGGCGGTCGTTAGTGGTCGTTACCGGGGTGGCTAGGGGGGGATAATAATGATGGGAGAAGTGAGGGGCGGGGGGCGGTTCATTAGAATTAGTGATTAGAGGAAGGTTGTTTTTGATGGCGTAGTGGCAACAGTAAATCTCAAAACAGAACTGGTGAAGTAGAGGTGGCGGGGGGTTGACGGGAGGTGGGACGGGATAGGATTGGTGAGAGTGAGAGTGCAGTCCGGTGGGGGTGAAGCTGGACCAGGTGGAGGAGTCTCACCTCAAGCAGATGTCTCTTGTCTCCTTGACATCACCGAGACTTCATCATCATCACCACACCTATAGACATGACTATCCCACACCATTGGATACAACTGCCAACCATCACGATCACCAACCCCAACCTCTACGAATGTTCGATAAGGCCACACCCATTGACATAACTACCTTGCACTACGGTCATCAAAGCTACCACCATCACCATCCATCGGACCCTTACGCGGTTACTCAACATGCAAGAAATAACAACCGAATCTCACTCAAAACAAATTCTATCATCTTTAAAAAAAAATGTACCACGGGTGGCATACACATTTATGCTTTATTTAAGCAAAATAAGTTGCTCAGATTTTTTTTAAGGCGCAGGAGTGGCTGTGTGGTAAGTAGCTTGCTTATCAACCACATGGTTCCGAGTTCAGTCCCACAGCGTGGTATCTTGGGCAAGTGTCTTCTACTATAGCCTCGAGCCGACCAAAGCCATGTGAGTAGACGGAAACTGAAAGAAGCCCGTCGTATATATATGTGTGTGTGTGTGTGTGTGTGTGTGTGTGTGTGTGTCCACAACATCACTTGACAACCGATGTTGGTGTGTTTACGTCCCCGTAACTTAGCGGCTCGGCAAAAAGACACCGATAGAATAAGTACTAGGCTTACAAGGAATAAGTCCTGGGGTCGATCTGCTCGACTAAACGCGGTGCTCCAGCATGGCCGCAGTCAAATGAATCAAACAAGTAAAAGAGAAAAAAAAAAGAGAGAATTACGCAAACGTAAACTGAAACATACTTATTTGCAAAAAGGGTTGAAAATGTATAACGCTATCTTTTTTTTTTCTTTTTGTGTTCAATTTTTTTACTCTTAATTAAATATGGCGGTTCATATAAAACGCGAACAAATTGTAGCGTTGAAAATGGCAGGTATAAAGAGCTGGGAAGTGATAAAGCGGTTGAAAAAGAGGATAAAGGGTTATGGTGAAAGGAAGTGGTGGCCGTTTTGAATGACGTAAAATATTTTCAATAGGCGTGGCTGTATAGCAAAAAGTTTGCTTCCCAACTACATGGTTTCTGGTTCAGTCCCACTGCGTGGCACCATGAGCTAGTATCTTCTACTATTGGACCGGGCCGACCAAAGCCTTGTGAGTGCATCTGGTAGACGGAAACTGAAAGAAGCCCGTCGTGTGTGTGTGTATATATATATATATATATATATATAATATGTATGTGTGTGTGTGCCCACTATTGCTTCATAACCGATGTTGCTGTGTTTACATCCCCGTAACTTAGCGGTTCAGCAAAAGACTCCGATAGAATAAGTTCTAGGCTTACGAAGAAAAGTCTTGGGGTCGATTTCTTCGACTAAAACCCTTTAAGGCGGTGCTTTAGCATGGCTGCAGTCAAATGACTGAAACCTGTAAAAGAGTGTGTGTGTGTCTTTCTGTCTATGTTCGTTCCCCACCACCGCTTGACAACCGGTGTTGGTGTCTTTATCTCCCTGTAAACTAGGAGTTCGGCAAAAAATGACCAATAGAATAAGTACCAGACTTTAAAAAAAAAAAAAAAGGACTGAGGTCTATTCGTTCGACTAAAAAATTCTTCAAAGCAGAACCCCAGAATGATCACAGTCAAATGACTGACACAAGTAAAAGATGAAAAAAGAAAAACTACAATCAACCTTTAAAATCAGACCCTAAAACTGTTTTTTATTTTATTATAAAATGAATAATGAGGTATATATATGTATATATATATATAAAATACGAAATGGGACAAGAACGCAAATCATCCGGACAGTTAGGTGATACAAAAAAGGGACAACAAAGCATCCAGACAGATGATACATAGAAAACAAGGACGGGTCATTCGGAGTTTTCTTTCCTCAGTCGAGTTCCAACTCCGGTTGGTCCGTCCTTATTTTCTTTGTATCCTCTATCTGGATGTTTCGTTGTCTCCTTTTTTGTCTGGTTGTTTTGCGTTCTTATCCCATTTTGTATTATATATATATATATATATATATAATTATTACAAATTAAAAGGGTAAAGGAATTATCAATTTATTAATTAATAAATCAATTAATAATTAATAATTTTTACCAAGCCCAACGGTATGAAAGCACCATTATTGGTGAAGAACTTATTCAAAAAAAGTTCATATATTTATAAATATAATTAAGGGATCAGCAAAATATTTGCTTCACCATATACCGATATATATATATATATATAGCGGCGTACATACACTTTGATTTCATATATATATATATATATATATATATATATATATATATATATATATATATATATACACACACACCGCACCCGGTACACATTGTTAAATATGCTTTTGGGTTTCTAGCAGATGGTGGAAACAGGATGCTCACAAATGGATTGTCTTTTGATAAGTCAGTTAGACAAGGGTTTGACCAGGTGCTAAACAATTACTACAATAGCCGTTGTTGTTATGGCTACTCCCACCATCATCCCTACAATTCATAACCTCCCTCCCCATCACTGTCACCATGGCGATCAGTAAGGCCACACCCAATGACACCACCACCCCGACTACTTTCATTACTGCCTCTTCACAACGACCACTTCATAGAAGTCTTATCCGCTTTTCCCGCCGCCCCACTCCCGTGAATAACAAGTTCCATAGAACACCTTTTACATGGCAGCACCCTGTACAGCTGTAAACCAGTTCCAACCACCCACGCGTCCACAAATTAACATCCTGGCCCTACAAAGACATTAACAATTGCAAGAATACCACACCTCCCCCACCACACTGCACCGCGCTGCTTGCACGCAACACTCGAGAGCAACCATTCTATTCAATTCTTCACATACAATGATGTCATTAACGCAACCGCCATCACCACCGTCACCACCAGCACCTCCATCACCACTGGCTAGCCAAAGAACCTCAACGTGGTCATGCGGTCCGCTAGAAATAACAGCCAAAATCTCCAAGTCATAAGACTCCCCTACCTGTGTTTTAAATGATAGTTTTTATCTTTCAGTTGTTTCAGTTATTGGCCTGCAGCCATGATGGGGCAGGCACAGTCTCGAAGGATTTAGTTAAACAAATCGACCCCGGTACTCTGGTACTCTTTTTTTCGTTTTTTTTTTTTTTTTTACTGGTACTTATTCTATCGCTCTGCTGTCAAGTGATGGTTGTTGTTGTTGACACTCCGTCGCTTACGACGTCGAGGGTTCCAGTTGATCCGATCAACAGAACAGCCTGCTCGTGAAATTAACGTGCAAGTGGCTGAGCACTCCACAGACACGTGTACCCTTAACGTAGTTCTCGGGGATATTCAGCGTGACACAGTGTGACAAGGCTGGCCCTTTGAATTATAGGCACAACAGAAACAGGAAGTAAGAGTGAGAGAAAGTTTTGGTGAAAGAGTACAGCAGGGTTCACCACCATCCCCTGCCGGAGCCTCGTGAAGCTTTAGGTGTTTTTGCTCAATAAACACTCACAACGCCCGGTCTGGGAATCGAAACCGCAATCCTATGACCACGAGTCAGCTGCCCTAACCACTGGGCCATTGCGCCTCCACCAAGTGATGGCGGGGGACAGACAACGCAAAGACTCACACATACGACGGACTTCTTTGTTTCCTTCGGTCAAATCCACTCATAAGACTCCGGTCAGCCCATGGCTATAATAAAAGACACTACCCAATGTGCCACACTGTGGAACTGAACCAAAGACCACACGGTTGGTAAGCAAGCTTCTTACCCACACAGCCACGCCTGCGTCTTTGTGGACAATAATGTAATCTTGAGTTCACTCAACACAGGGAAAAGATAGGACGTTCAAAGCTGGGATACCTGATGAAAGGTCTGCCCTGTCAGGATTGACCTGAGGCTAAGTATAACAATGCCATCATCATCATCACTACTAGGAAAACCACCACCAACAC
>NC_142933.1:84287053-84304553 GCF_046866305.1 Octopus bimaculoides
GCTAATAACAGGAAGGTTGGCTGTAATATATTGCAGACAAATATCTGTTGGTAACAAAGTGGTCTGATAACAGTAAAACTATTGATAAAACAATTTTTTATTTTCATATGTATATATATATATATATATATATATATATATATATAACCTCTAGTGGAGGCGCAATGGCCCAGTGGTTATGGCAGCGGACTCGCAGTCGTAGGATCGCGGTTTCGATTCCAAGACCGAGTGTTGTGCGTGTTTATTGAGCGAAAACACCTAAAGTTCCACCAGGCTCCGGTAGGGGATGGTGGCAAACCCTGCTGTACTCTTTCACCATAACTTTCTCTCACTCTTTCTTCTTGTTTCTGTTGAAACCTGTATTTCAAAGGGCCAGCCTTGTTACACTGTGTCACGCTGAATCTCCCCGAGAACTACCTGTCTATGGAGTGCTCAGCCACATGCACGTTAATTTCACGAGCAGACCGTTCCGTTGATCGGATCAACTGGAACCCTCGTCGTCGTAACCGACGGAGTGCCAACCATATCATATATCCTCCGGTGAACAAATAAAGCACATACATAGAGTATATGTGTTCGATAATGTTTACAACACTTGTGTTGCTTCTAATTCATATTTGAATACATACATACATTGTATTTTCTATAATATATATTTGTTTTCTGTATTTGTTTCCATTATATATGTATGTTTTTGCTCTATAATATATATTTGTTTTTGTTTTTTTTTTCTTTTTCCAGAAAAAGGAACATTTAATGTGTTACGGGGTCGAACTTGGGACAAAGAGGCACAGGAATTCGTGAAAAGAAGAATCAAACTTGAAGAACAAGCATCGTGAAGAACAACTAAGATGAAGAAAAGAAAATGATAGCTAAAAAAAAAAAAATTAAAAAATAAACAAAAAACATACCAAACCAAACAACACAAATACAGAAGACAAGAAAAGCAGAAAAACATGAAAGACAATAACAAAAAGAAAATTAACCATCCAACAAAAACAAAATTTAAGCCATTCCATTGACCAGTATTCCATGGATGACTCCGTGGAGCACTCCGTGGAGCACTCCGTAGAGCACTCCGTGTATCATTCCGTGTACCATTCCATAGACCGTAATATAGAACCTTGCATATGTTCATTTTGTTCGTAGTATATCATATATATGATCGTAAACATAACATGTGACATGCTTCCCCTCCTCACCACCACGCCTTTTTTGTTACTATACAGTTGACGCTGTGTCCTTACCATTCATTTGTAGTGCTCTCCCTATCTGTCTATCTTACTCAATCTCTTTTCTCCTCTTTTTCTTTCCTCTCTCTCATTTTCTCTACCTTTCTCTCACTCTCCCACACATACACACACAGATATTGTACCTTTGTATCCACCCTTTGCTTTATCCCCTCCTGTATTTCGAATGTATCTGATCAAGTGTTGAAGAATGGATCAGAGCAGGGCGTGTTGAATGAAGGATTGGCATACAAAGAAAAAGAAAATGGAAGAAAAGAAAGTTAAGAGATATAGAAAGAGTCATGTAGAGTTAAAGAAAGTGTCGGAAATGAAGATAGAATTCTTGAGAGACAGTGAAAGAAAGATAGAAAGTATCTGAGATACAGAGGTGACGATAGAGAGATTGTGGCTGATAAGGACATTATATATATATATATATATATATATATATATATATATATATTAGAAAAACGTAGGGAGTTGAAAGAAAATGTAAGAAGGAAAGTGTCAATAATAATGAACAATAATGATAATAATAACGACAATGATAATAGCAGTAATAAAACACCCAAAAGAATCCAGAGTAATTGGAGTAAAGACATAGAAGATACCATTAAGGTGGAAATAGGTAAGAAATATATAGTTGTATCAAAGAGTTCAAGCTGATTCTTTGGTAATATCAGTTGTGATAGGGGCTCATTCTTTATATTAGATGGAATTAGTTTAATGGGAGTATAGGTGGGAGTTGTCTCACACCGCACTCAGTCTTGCCATCATTGTTTAAGGTTGCTACTCCCCGCCAAACTACATAACAACAACACACCCCCATCCTACGTAATATCGCAATATTGTTGGATTTGTAAACAACGTATGTATATATATATATATATATACATACATACATACAAGGTGATTCAAAAGTCACCATACATAGAACATTTTTTTAATAAGAAAGTTAAATATAAAAAAAAAACTGTTTCTTATCAAAAAAAAAAAAATTCTTCTGTATGGCGACTTCTGAATCCCCCCCATATATATATATGAATCTCCCCGGTCAAATCTCAGCCGACCAGTGAACAAGCAAAGCGCATGTGTATGTGTTCGATAATGTTACAACACTTGCGTTGCTCCTAATTAATATTTAAACACACACACACACACACACACATATATATATCTATATGTGAGAGCAGCTAATTAAGAATTTGCAATTACAAGCCAATAATGGAACTTTGAAGGTATTACGTACAAAGTTTTTAAAATGTTTTAAGTATTACACGCGTAGACTCCATACAAGCATACATTCGCAAGTGAAACATAGATTCATGCACACACACACACACACACACACACACACATATATATATATATATATATATATATATATATATATATATATATATATATATATATATACACACACACATTCGACAATAGACTTCGGTAATGGAGGACAAAAACAAATTAAATTAACCATGAAAATGTTTTAGATTAAGATTTAATGATTTAAGAAAAACATATTTAACCGAAAGAAACACACTGCCTTATATTTCACTAATAATCAGTTTTTCCATTATTTACCACCATGTGATGTAGAGGCAGAAAGAAATTGATGCAGTAAACTGAAACCGAATCGGAATGCTTTGTTTTTGCAATAATGCGGTTTGCCTCAAATCCGAAGGTATTGATTACTCCCTAAATAAATTTCATTTCATATCTCTCAGACAATATGAGTACCAGATGAGTACCAGATATATATATATATATACAGGGATTAGTATGCGACGGAGGTGGTGTGTTAGGATGAGAATTGCCGTCGATTGTAACAACTATAAAAACAGACATAAAAAATGGATCAATCAAATGAATACATGATGTAATTTCGATTCTTGATTAAAGCCAGTTCACTTTAAATTCCCACATGTTATCACAATTTCCTCCATTTTTACATTTTTACAATCCTCTACAATTTGCTATTATATTCATTACATTTTTATTAAACTCCTCAATAATCCACTGCAATTAGCAACAATCCATTACATTTTCTACACTCCTCTACAATTTACTGTAACTCGCTACGTTTTACTACAGTTAATTATAGTTTGCTACATTTCACTACAGTTTATTACAATTCACAATATTTTGTTACAAATCGCTACATCTTATGATTAAATACATACGTTTTTCGATCCATTGTAATCGCAACACTGACCACGAGTCTGGTCCATAATCCCAGCCCTTCGTCCTCCTATAAACAGCTACAAATGATAGAGCAGAGTGGTAAACGATTCTCTGTTCGTCTATCATATTTACACCCACCCACCCTTCTACCGCGGTTATATAGACCTATCAAAATGGCACTGCCATAAACGAACATTATTCAATAGACACAAAATCAACAGCATCGGCTAACAGAACCACAGAAAACACTAACAAATATAGAGCTTCACTTGTATAACAATTACGACAACAAGAGAAGCAGCAATACCCCCAAAGTTACAGAAAGTATTAAAAAAAAACATGAAAACTACGCTAACATAATTTTTCCACATTCTTTTCCCAATGCCGACATGAAATATATACATGTCTATATATATATATGTGTGTGTGTGTGTATATATATATATATATATATATATATATATATATATATATATATATATATATAAATAATGAAAAATAGGCCTGTATACGCTAGAAATGAAAATTCAAAATAATGGTGAAAGACATGTTCTATATCTAGCAGAAAAGATCTTTGCGCTTTCTAGATGATGATGGATACCAACCATTTTCTAAGCGTCGAAATCCTAATAATTCTGGAACGAAATTTAGCTAATAAAATAGGTTTATCCGTATCTGTATTTTGTGCTTTCCGTTAGATGTAATAAATATATTTCACCATTAATTAAAGGTGTGTGTGTGTGTGTGTGTACATACACGTATATGCATGTATGTGTGTAGAGGCATATACGTATATATATACGAGAGAGTGAGAGAAACATGGATATACAGAGGTATGTTTATTGTAGTTTGTTGACTGTGTGCGTATGTTAGCGGACATGTTTACTCCCATGTTGGAGCGAAAAATATAGATATACGTTTAAATTCATGTACATGGATCTTTTTTAAAACGGGGGCCACATTTTTCATTAATGTTTTACGTAGTGTTTTTGGTACCGAAAGACTTTCAAACTTCGTTTACTTATCTATTTTGTGTTATAGAACAGAAAAATATTTTTGTATTCGAATTTATTTCATGTAAAAAATTGTCATATTTCGATAATTTCAACCAATCACTGACAAGTATTCAGTTGTTTACATTAACTCCTTGGCTGATTAAGCGATGTAAAGCGTATTTAATCTCCATACCTTCGTTTTATTTGCTTTTTTCATTTTAAATTTGCTTTAATCCTAACCCTAACCCTAAGGTTAGGGTTCGGGTTAGAGTTAGGGTTAGGGTTAGGGTTAATTGTTTCAGAATCTTTTGTTTATGTAGTCGGCACTTAATGTATATCGGCTGAATGGACGTCAGTGATTGGTTGAAATTACAGAAATACGACAACTTTAACATGGAATAATTTATGGATTTCTTTTTTTTTTTAAGAAGACTAAGAGAAAAAGATGTTTTATATGACACATTCTACCAGTGTTCCAAGTTTCAAAGTGTTTCGTTAATGAAAAATGTGGCCCCCGTTTTAAAAAAGATCCATGTACATACTTGAATATACATTTACATACACACAATTATGCAAATATACGTGTATATGTATACACGCATATGTATACACATGCACATATATATACATGCATATACATTTATACATTAAGGCGGCGAGCTGGCAGAAACGTTAGCATGCCGGGCGAAATGCTTAGTGGTATTTCGTCTGCCGCTACGTTCTGAGTTCAAATTCCGCCGAGGTCCACTTTGCCTTTCATCCTTTCGGGGTCGATTAAATAAGTACCAGTTACGCACTGGGGTCGATATAATCGACTTAATTCGTTTGTCTGTCCCCTCTGTGTGTAGCCCCTTGTGGGTAGTAAAGAAATAATACATTTATACATGCATATATATATATATACACACATACACACACAAAACGTTATATATACAGATTTGGCCATTTTCTCTCGATAACGGAACTATCAATTTATAGTAAGGAATGTGAAATACGAAACTGAATGGAACCGATTTTCATCGATGGTTTCCATACTATTAAGAGGAGGTACGACAAGTAGTGTACCTCCTTAGAAAATAGTTCTAATGTATCTTTCACCAAATTGTTGCTTTTGCAGAGCAGTGAAGTTTAACACGAACATTTATACAGAGGTAACGTAGGTAATGTTCTTGGGAGAATATTCTGTTTTTAGATGTAGACAGGCACAAACCACAAAATACGAAAATACAATACACGTTATACACTTACTCTCCTCATACTCATTCAGGGTTTCAATTATATATAAATATATACAATGTATACACTTCGTCTTTGTGTAATGACCGACCCTTAGATACAAATATATATATATATATATATATATATATATATACGCACACTTCGTTTTTATATAATGACGTTCCCTAGATACAGCTATATATCCGAGAAAGATGTACTCGACTGATTCGCATAAAATTAAAGAGATGTTTTCCAACCTCTGGTCTACAAGTGCGCTGTCTCCTCCTTTGCCTTTTCTACTGATGCTGTTATAATGTCATTTGCTCCTCGGAGCTGGCTGGGGGCTATGCTTTCCTCACTCGAGCATTCTCAGCCCCTTTTTGTCTCCTCTACTATCATCACACATGTGTCCATACCAAGCTTAGGTCCCCACTAGCTACCACGCCCCGTCCTTCCTTCTCAGGAAGTCGACCATCTGGAATTCCCTTTAGCCTCATGCCTTTCCTGCTGATGTCGATTTACAAAGATTCAAGAGGAAAATTAATGGCATTGATCTGACCAGCATTGGTGGTCATACCTCTATCAACAAGTTAAACATATCTTTGCATGAATATACACTTATCTGTGTGTGAAAGTATATATATATATATATATATATATATATATATATGCACATGCAGAAATATACTTATATGTACGTATATGTATATGTGTGTATACATGAGTACATGTGTAAAGTTTATAAATGTGTGCATATATATGTTTGTAGGCATTCGTATAAATATATGTGTATATACATGTGTTTCGTACTTGCAGGTGTTTATATATATATATATATATATATATATATATATATATGCGTACATACATATATACACATATAATATAAACATATGCATGTATGTATGTATATATATATATATATATATATTGTATAGAATCATACCATTAGCAAATAAGTTCAATTGTTACTCGAGAAAGTGCTTTAAAATAATATTATAACATTTATATTGTATATATGATTATATTATATATACATATTCACACACACACAAAGAAAAAGAGAAATATATATGTGCATATTTACATACTCATAAATGAATATACATATGTGTACACATGCGCATATATATATATATATATATATATATATTTGTTAGATAGATACACACACACACATGTAAATTAAATGTGGTGTATAAACAATCATGTCATATTCGCCTTGCTACGCCTAAACCTGATTCCATATCTGCACCCACATATAGAAACAGACGTCCCACGGTCCTTCAACCTCGTGATAATCAGTTCGTAATCCAGAAGCTTACCATTCACCATTTGTGTAATTTGTACGTAAAAATAAAATTAATTTGAAAAAAAAAAAAAAAAAAAATTACCAAACAAAACAACAATATAATGACATTTATTTTAAGCTTCAGTCAAATATAATTCCTTGCTGAAATGTATCCGAAACCCTCCTTGAAATCTTTAACACGCATGTACAGTCAGATAAACAAACAGAAACAAGTCACCCACCCACGAACATTGTCAATAGCTGATCATGAACACACACACACACATTTATGCACATGTATAATATGTATATATACACACACATTCATGTATATATGTACACTTACGTATGTATATACATATATTTACACATATACACACATATACATATGTAATACTTGTACACGTATAAATACACATATAAGTGTATCCATACACATATATATATATATATATGTACCTATATAATATACATCTGTATATTATATACAAGTTTATATATATACACACACGCACGTGTGCGTATGTTTGTGTGTGTGTGTGTGTGTGTGTGTGTGTGTGTGTGTGTGTGTGTGTGTGTTATGGATTTATATACCGCACTTCTTCAAAACATGCATTACTGGAAATAAGACAATCCCTTGTTTTAAAGCTTCTTTGTTAGGGATATTTTAATAGTCCCCATTAGTCCATTGTTTTCTTATGGGGATAACACATTTCCCACAGATATTGATGTCTGTCGACTTTCTCATTCATATCTTGTGAATGAATTAACTTTTAGGGGCAATTAGTTTTTCTGCTTTATCGGGGGTGAGAATTTTGTGAAAACTGGTTTGCTGTAATTGCCTCATTCATTATTCCGAATAATAATCTAAATTTATTGATATATATTATAGAAATACATTAAAACTGTATTTGTCTATGAAAACAACCAAGCATAACAAGCCGTTCAATGAGCCTTAAATATGTTATGAATTTTACTAATTCTAATGTAACAATTAACGTTTTATACTTCTTGAATTAATTCTTACATTGGACAAACAACCACCACACGAATCCATTGGTTGGCTATGCATCACCAGAAACTACTCAAAACAAATTTTGGAGAGGAAAATAGCATTAACTAATATGATAATATTTCATATACAATATTATAGAAAATATCATTAGTAAAATGTATGACAAAATATCAAAGATAACGTGCCGTAGCCATCAACCATCCATATTTGCAAACGTCTGTGTCTAAGAATAATAATAGTTGAAAAACTATATATATATATATATATATATATATATATATATATCAGAAATGCTTTGCTTCACACAGAAAGTGTAGAAGCTATTCAGAAGTCTTGCAATAGTAACAGAAATTTCAACAAAAACCTCCCTCAGTCACCCAGATGACATAACTAAAGTTTTGAGACGTCGATGGAAATAGGAAATGTGTTAACTATAAGAGAAATGATTACGAAATCAAAAATATTAGGAAGATAAAACTGGAGTGCAGTCATGCACCTACATGTCTGTTTATCTGTATGCATGTAAACATTTACACACACACACAATTGTATACGTATTCGTATACAGACCCGTATACATATACTATATATACTTATACACATACATAAAGCTACATTCGTGTCTGTATATATACATATATATATATATATGCACACACATACACTCACACATAAATTTAGGATTTATATATTCATATACACACATACAAGACCAATATATGGTCCATAATCCTACGTACATTTACGCAAACACATACACACAACACACAAACACAGTATATAGCTAAACAGAAACCTTATCCCATATGCTCGCCTCAAATGTAAAACCATTTTATCGTTTGTCAAGCAAATATTGTATAAGAAACATCCAATATTTGATCATTGGTAAAATGTGTGACTGTGTATGCTTGTTGAATATTTCACTGTATATATGTGTATGTATAGGCATACATATGCGCATACGTACGTGTGTATACGTCTCTGCTCGTGTATGTGTGTGTATGTATGCGTGTTTGGGCATATAATTTATTTTGTGCATCTGCGCATGAAATGTGAAAATGTGTGTGAACGAACTAGATGAAAATTGCCACATTTTAATGTTTGATGTTTGAAAAACAGCTTCATAAATTTTCCACACTCAAAGTCGCTCATTTTGTTTCATGAATTAATTTTGTGATTATTCTCTCCTTTTTTTTTTAATTCCAATCCAATTTTTTGGTGTTTTTACATTTTTTTTTTGTCATTTTTATTATAAATATTTTGATTTAAATTTGCTTTTATTCTGTTAATCTTTTTTCTTCATTTACTCCGATTAATTTGACAAAATATATTTGTATATTTGATACGTAGAAGTAATGATGATAATAATAATGATAATAACAAGAGTAATAATAATAATTGCAATATTTTCGTTTCATTGTATTTCTTTAGAGAAAAAGTATTAATCTATTTACTGCCAGATTTCTTTCTATATTAAAGTCTTGAACTGACATATTCTGAAATACTGTTTATTATAAGAATTTATTATTTAAACAATGTGTCATCTACATACATAAATGCTTTTGTATACATACATATAAACACCGATTTTCTACCCGATCAGGCCCTACACTCTTATACGTTTACATGCACGTACCCATACACACACACACACACACACACACACACATATATATATATATATGTATATATATATATATTCGTATATATTCATTATATATGCATATATATATAGCCATTGTTATTTTTCTTCTTGCCTGACGGAAACCAAGATTACGTTTATCGTGCGTGATGTAAACTATTACATTACAGAACAGTTATTGCATGTAAGCCACCATTCAATTTAAGGTAGGGACCCGTTGCTGAGATCTTAGTTAACGACAGGGCATTGGTAGCGGTTTTCTGTTAACCTTTTCCAGAGCCCTTCTCAGGTGCGCAAGATAGCACAATACCAGTACAGATCACAGATTTGATATGGGTACATAAAATATAGCATATATACATATATATATAATTTATTATATTATATTATATTATATTATGTATGATGAACTAAAGTGGCCAGGTTATCATGCAGTCATATAGAAATGCCAGGTAGACAACATATGTATGATAGAATAAATAGGAAGACAGACACAGAGATAGAACGAATGGAATATGTCACCATTTCTATTAACATGTCTAGATTCTTGTTAAACCTATTTTCTTTTGATTAATTTATTTTTTTATTTATTATTATTGTTGCCTCAAAAATGTTAAATTTACACTCACTGAGAAAAAATAAAGAGAAAATTGTCAAATATATTGAACGAATTATTGGAGAAAACATATAAAGTCATGTCGAAAATATAATAAAATTCTATTTCCCCAAAAGTGCTTGTATTTCTGTTTTTTCTCATCATTATGTCTGCCTTATACATCGTACATTCACGTAGAGCCTTTACGTTTTTGATATGTATACATTTTACGCTGTACACGTTTATGCATATACCGTGTAATCAACGGGACAAACAATTCATTAAATTAATGACAGGTTGAGTACCCCGCTGACTCACTGTCTCAAAGCATGAGTACACTCGGCATTTGCCAGGAGCCTCACAGGAGCCTAGTTATGATTTACGTATTCTGTAGCTTGTTGTCAAAAAATAAATACCATAGAGCTCAGTAGATTCATTGACCTGGTGGATTATAATGCCGCTAACACGGTCCTGAATATGAAACTTTGTGACAAGGATAACGGTACGAATTACAAGAGCAGTAAACAAATTTCACA
The DNA here is from genome assembly GCF_046866305.1 of Octopus bimaculoides. Classification (NCBI taxonomy): domain Eukaryota; kingdom Metazoa; phylum Mollusca; class Cephalopoda; order Octopoda; family Octopodidae; genus Octopus; species Octopus bimaculoides. The sequence continues at coordinate 84,297,756 of NC_142933.1, forward strand.
CACAGTCCCCTTCAGTTCTGTTTCACTCTCAAAGATTAATCCACTAGAGACTATGGTAAGAAACTCTTGCTCAAGATACCGCACAGATGAATCGAACCTTTGACCTCTTGACCGAACAGCCATGCTCCATGGCAGTGAAACTTGGGCCTTGACTGCTGAGGACATGCGTAAGCTCGCAAGGAATGAATCAGTATGCTCCGACGGATATGTAATGTCAGTGTGCATACTAGACAGAGTGTTAGTACCTTGAGAGAAAAGTTGAACCTAAGAAGCATCAGCTGTGGTGTGCAAGAGAGACGATTGCGCTGGTATGGTCATATAGCAGAATGGATGAGGATAGCTGTGTGAAAAAGTGCCACACCCTAACAGTTGAGGGAACCCGTGGAAAAGGCAGGCCCAGGAAGACCTGGGATGAGGTGGTGAAGCACGACCTCCGAACATTAGGCCTCACCGAGGCAATGACTTGTGACCAAGACCTTTGGAAATATGCTGTGCGTGAGAAGACCCGGCAAGCCAAGTGAGACTAAAATCCAAGGCCTCTGCCAGGGATGTTGCCAGCCCACTTACACGTAACATTCCTTCATTGGACACTAAACTTCGCTTGCGAAGACCTGTTGGGGCAAGCGAAAGCGAAATCGTGATGGCACCTGTACCAGTGGAGCACTAAGAGCACCGTCCGAGCGTGACCGTTGCCAGAGCACCAGCTGTTTGGCTTCTGTGCCGGCGGCACGTAAATAGCACTTTTTGAGCGTGATCGTTACCATCGTCGCCTTCCTGGCACTTGTGCCAGTGGCACGTGAAAAAACATTCGAGCGAGATCGTTGCCAGTACCGCTGGACTGGCTCCTGTGCAGGTGGAACGTAAAATACACCATTTCGAGAGTGGCCATTGCCAGTACCGCCTTCGTGCCGGTGGCACGCAAAATCACCCACAACACTCTCAGAGTGGTTGGCGTTAGGAAGGGCATCCAGCTGTAGAAACTCTGCCAAATCAGATTGGTGCCTGGTGTAGCCACCTGGTCCACCAGTCCTCAGTCAAATCGTCCAACCCATGCTAGCATGGAAAGCAGACGTTAAACGATGATGATCATGATATGTATGTATGTATGTATGTATGTATGTATGTATGTATGCGTGTGTGTTTCTTAAACAAGAATATTGTTGACATTGATTTCGAAGTTTTGGTCAGTTAATCCATCGTCGGGCTGCTGGCTGAAACTTCGAAATCACTGTCAACAACATTCTTGTCTAAGAATAATAAATTTGTACTCTACAGATGTATAGAGCAACCTATCAAAGCATCAGATTAATATAAAGTTGTTTTTATTGTAACACATACACACACACACACACACACACACACACACACACACACACACGGAAAGACAGATGCGCACGAAAATATCTACGAACATACATATGTGCACATAAGTATGTGCGAGTTTGGGTGACTGGCATTAAATACAGAAAGTTTATCAGTTGATAGTTGTGAATTTTAAATGAACCAATTTATTTTTTAGCAGATATTTTATGTATTTCTGTAATGTATGCGTTTATGCATATAGGTTTGTATGTAAACAGTATGTAAGCAGATGGATACGTGAGTGCGTGTGTGTATGTCATACAAACAGTTTCTGAGCTGTAGCGACATCAGATATATGTGATATCTTTTCTCTGTCAGGGTATTCCTTCGTGCTCGGTTACGCATGGCTAATAAACAATAACTACCAGTCAGATGTCTTTAATATTAAGCTCTCTCTTTCTCACACGCATGCATACTACACATATATATATATATATATATATATATATATATATATATATATATATATATATATTCGTGTGATGCATTTTTCATACATATTTCTCTCTCTCTCTCTCTCTCTCTCTCTCTCTCTCTCTCTCTCTCTCTCTCTCTCTCTCTCTTTCTCATTTAGGCATACACTAAATAGATGCCAATATCAATATATATGCGCAATTAACATATATTTTCATGTATTTTCATATATTAACATATATTTTCGTGTATTTATGTATAAACACACGCATACATATATGTATGTGAACATATGTATTTATATGCATACAGAAAGACAAACATATTTTTTGTATACGTACTACATACGTACATAGCATTCAGACTAAAAAAAAATGAAGACAAGGTTGTTACATATTTTCATTCAAGGCTTCGGTTTTGTCTAAAGGAACCGTTTAATCGCAAAACATATTGATCTGTGCGCATTATTTATAAATTAGTCAAATAATGAAATAGCCCTCTGCTATTTTCGTCAGACTCTAAAGTTGTTGTAGTTGATTTTCAGGGTTTCCAATAAACAAATATTGTAGTGGAGATGCGGTTGCATAGTATCAGAGATATAAACATCAGTAATTCCCCATCCAGATAATCCAGTTGGTTGAAATTTTAAACAACTGACGTATCAAATTACCTTGTTTGATTTAGTATAAAATTACCAACGACAAGTTATGACGTCATGGAGTTTAAAAGTATGCAAGTACAGAGAATGTAGAGAAAAGGGGATTTACTTCGAGATGTCCACGAGATGTCCACTACTATAATCAATGAGAGGGTAGTATGTAGATAAGTTAATACAGAGAAAAGATTAGGAAGTAATTAAATAAAAAAAGAATGGGGCAGAGTTCTATTGGAGGCATAGTAAATGTGTATAAATATTCTAAGATTATTTGGCCACCTCTGTAATAAATTCTGGAAATAAAAATTGTAAATTATATATGTATATTTGTATATAGATATGTAAATTTGTATATATATATATATATATATATAGATAGATAGATAGATAGATAGATAGATAGATTTCTTTTATTAGCCACACAGGGCTCAACACAGAGGGGACAAAATACAAATGTAGAGTTTTTCTTTTCGAGGGGGGGGGCGAAAACAAAGCAGAAAAAAAAGTGGGGACAACGATGAAAAAAAACATCGCAAAACGTTTGGGGTATTTACAAAAAATACGAAATAATACAGAAAATTCCCAAGAAATGGGGAGGTTATCCGTGGAAAGAAAAACCTACGAAAAGACCACGGTAACCTCTGTCATTTTAATGTCACAAATTACATTACACACTTTTATTTACGAAAGGAAAAAAAAAAAAAAGTAACTCTCTAGGTTTACCGTTTTATAGAATCATGGTCAAGGTGGCTTCGTCATTTATACGTGCCATTCTTGCTACATGTATCCATCTTTTTTCGAAACATTTGCTAGACAACACTTGCCTCTCTACTCTCACCTTCCTTTTCAAGTGAGACTTGAAAATGTTGATGAGAGATTGACCAGAGAGGAAAGTGTTTGTCTCTAATCCTTTCAGACGCGTCCACCAGATGCATTCTTTCGCCATAGCCACAAGTACAATAAATACAGCTCTTCCTTCCCGTTTAAAGGAAGGAGGCGTGACGATATTGACGATAGACTCGGTTGATAAACCGACTCGTCCCACACGTGACAGCAGTCGTTCGACATAAGCCCACAGCTCCGTAATGGTTGGACACTGCACGAGTGCGTGCAGAACGGTTTCGTCGCTCTGACCGCATCTCTGGCAGGTCGGCCCCGCATTTCGCGAGCCGTGTCTATAGAGCTTATCCCGAACGGGTAGCGCTTCTCGGTAGCACTGCCAGGCCAGGGATCTCTGGAAGCTGTCCATAGGTCCCGGCCCGAAAGTCGTCCTGAACAGGCGGGTCAGGTATTCCTCGTCGACGCCCAGGTTCGCCCCGAGATCGTCGTCGTACCTGCCCTCCACTAATCCCCTATAGAATGACTTCGTTGTGATGCAGCCGCTCAAGGTCGACCCGGGACGGCAAAGTTGTTGCAGAGCAACGCGACACTCACGGTGCCATTCGCCATTCCTCGGCCTCTTTTTGATCCACGACTGCAGCTCGGTCATGGAGACGAGCTGCGGGAAAACGCGTCGCACAAACGGCGACCACACCTGCTCACCGTCGTCTACGTAGAGCCGGAGATGTCGCAGTCTCAGCGCATGTCTGCGCATCATCAACCACGGCATGCCCAGCCCTCCTTTCAGCGGGTGTTGGCAACAAACGGATCACCTCACCATCGGAACGCTTCCTTTCCACAAAAAGCGGAAGAGGATGCGCTCCATTTCGGTGATGGCGCGATCGGGACAAGGCACGACGGTCAGGCGGTATTCGATGACGGACGCGATGTACGCATTCGCCACCTCCGCCCGACCTTTTAGGGACAGCTTCCTCTCGGACCATTGCCGGCAGAGAGTGGCCACCCTACTCGTTATCTCGTCCTAGTTCTTCTCCGTTTGCAGGTTCAGACCGAACCAGACTCCGAGCAACTTGACCGAACCGTCCGTCCAGCGTCCCACTACTGAGGCGCTGCCGGACGGTATGGGCTTGCTTCTCCAGGTGCCGAGCAGCAAACCCACCGACTTATCCCGGTAGATTTTCGCTCCCGTCACCGCTTCGTAGTCTTTCAGCGTCTCGCCGACAAGCTCGATGTGCTCGTGGCTAGACGTTATGACGGTGACGTCGTCCGCGTATGCCGACACGCTCGTCCCACACCCCAGTTCTCGCGGGATGCCCCTCAGCATCACCAGCTTCCGCAGTAGTGGCTCGAAAGTCAATACGTACAGGAGCGGCGACAGGAGGCATCCCTGACGAAACGAACGTGCAATGTCGAAGGGTCCCGATAGACGTCCATTGACGCGAACAACCGAAAACGGGACCGAAGCCGGCCGCTTCGAGGACGGCCTCCAAGTATCGATGCTCTACCCTATCGAAAGCTTTCGATTGATCCAAATTGATCAGGGCCCCACCCATGCCAGGTTCCTTAACTACCCTCTCTATGATGTAGCGCATCAGATGGAGGTTGTCATGGATGCTCCGGCCCGGCACGGCGCACGTCTGCTCCGTGCCGACCAGTTTCTCGATGAAAAGCGACAACCGCTTGGCTAACACCTTGGCCAAAATTTTCAAGTCTGCATTGAGCAGAGTGATGTGCCTAAAGTTATCTATGGCGTCCCCCTTGTTTGGATCTTTCTTCAGCAGCGTTACCGCTCCTCGGCTCACAAAACCGGGAATGCTCCCGTTCTGCTGCCAGTTGCAGTACACGGCGGCCAAGACGTCTCCAAACAAGTCTGGCATACAGTTGTAAAGCTCGTAGGACAGACCATCCAAACCCGGAGATTTGTCCGTCGAGCAACCCGCCATCGCGTCCCTCACCTCCTCCGCCGTGATGACCCCTTCGCAGCACTCCGCCTCTCTTGCCGAGAGTCGTGGCAAGCTGTGCAGGTAGGCACTAAATTCCACCCTGCCTTCTCGCTCGCCACTCCTCCCGAACAGTCGGGCAAAATGCCGCTGAAACGCCTCGCACATCTTGCTCGGCTCGAGCAATTCGCGCCCCTGTTCATCTACCAGAGACCGGATGGTGGCTCTGTTACTCCGCTGCGCCTCCGCCACCCGGGCCTCTCGTGCGGCTCCAACACCTTCATTCCTCAGAGCACGCATCCTTGCCCTGACAGCACACCCTTCGTGTTTACCATTGAAGTGTTGGTCGAGGGCCAACCTCGCCGCTAAAACGTCGGATGCGATGCCACTTCGCAATGCCTCTTCTAACTTTATCACTAGCTCCCCCTCTACTCTGTTCCTCTCTACAGCTAGTGCCCTGCTATACCTTATTGCTTCCGCCTTTACTGCTCTCTTGAGGGCAAACCAGCATTTGTTGTTGACGATAGCTCCCGTCAAAGCCCTCTTTACTAACGTACTAATCCGGTCTCTGAAAACCTGTCTCGACGGGAAAGACGCGTTTAGTTTCCAGTAACCGAGACCCTGCCTATGTGCCTTATCTAAGTCTAGCGTACACGTCACAAGTTTGTGATCCGTGTAGCTGACTATGTAGAAATGTGGACATCCTAAACTATCTCTATCTCTTGTCCTACACACTATCCTATCTAGATACGATCTCGACGACCCAATGCGGTTGCTCCAAGTCCACGTTGGTACATTTGGGTGGTCGAGTCGGTACCTGTCAGACAACTGGAAGCGTCTGAGCAGGTCTCTGAGGCCTTTGCATCCCCTTCTATTTTTGTCACTCCCCACGTAGTCTAGATGCGTGTCCAAGGTAGCATTCCAATCCCCCACTAAAAGTAAGAGACGAGACGTTCCCAGGAATACTTCTAGACGTCGAAAGAAGTCCGACCGACCTGTTAAAGGAGGCACATAAACTGCCAGTAGCCGAAAAGCGCCTCCATCGCTGCCGTCCACATCTAGGACAACCAGTCTACCCTCCGGGTCCGTAAATATCGTCTTTACTTGGAGATCCAGACTCTTGCGAAAAAGAACTGCCGTGCCACTACCGCCCATCCCCGGCAGACAGGGAGAAAAATAAATGTTAAACTGTCCGCCAAACATGGACTTTAGGGCCCGCGGTTCATGGAGTCTGGTCTCACTAATGGCTATGATATCCAAATTGTGTGACTTGATGTCATTTAAGAGGTACCCTTGTTTCCAAGGGGACCCCAAGCCACGCACATTCACACAACCAATCTTCGCCATGATTCTATTTAAATATGTGCTTTAAAGCACAAAACAAAAGGAACAGTGAGTTACTTACCGTTCGAAAGTTTTGTTTCCTCCTTGGATTTTTCACCAAGGAGGCTATTGTACAATTTCTTGCACAAATATTTTTGACATCCCCCTACCGAGTTGGGGTAGAGGGATTTTATTTTGTGGTGCAATGCTGGTGAAACATGGTAAATTTTAATGTGTTTTGGCGGTGTTGTGTGTGGGTGGTTG
>NC_142933.1:84309553-84317053 GCF_046866305.1 Octopus bimaculoides
GGGGAGGGATTTCACGCATCAGTAATTATTTGGTGTTGGGTAGTTTTGTTTATTGAAAGATAAGCGTCACGGTGACAAACTTGTTACAGTGCGAAGAATCAAACCGCCCACCACGTTGAAAGGTTATCCCTTGACTCAGTCAGTTAGTGCTGGTTTCAAACTTTAGAACATGGCCAATAACTTTTTGGGCAAGGCGATAGTCAATTACATCGACCCGGGAGCTCAACTGGTACTTATTTTATTTTAGGTAAAGTCGACCTCAGCGGAATTTGAACCCAAAATATAAAAACGGAAGAAATGCCGTCAAGCATTTTGTCCAGCATGTTAACGATTCTGCTCACTCACCGCCTTACTCCTTTAATCAATATGAGTAATATTAAGGCGGTGACGAGCAGGCAGAATCGCCAGTGCCGGGCAAATTGTTCAGGGGTATTTCATGTCTTAACGTTCAGTGTTCAAATTCCGCCGAGGTCGATTTTATTTTTCGTCCTTTAAAGGTCGATAAACAAGTACCGGTTGAATACTGGGGTCGATGTAATCGACTTAACCCCACCCCCACAAATGCAGGCCTTGAGCCAAAAATTTGAAGCCAATATTAAAATTATTAAGATGGCGGTGAGATGGCAGAATCGTTAGCACACCGGACAAAATACTTCGCGTCATTTCGTCTGTATTGAGTTCTAAGTTCAGAGTCGATAAGATATGTACCAGTTGAGCACTGGGGGTCGATGCAATCAGATTATTCCTCCCCTGAAAATACTGGACTTGTGCCAAAATTTGAAACAAATATTCCTTTCTACAACAGACACGAGGCCTGAATTTTGGGGGAGGAGCCAAGTCGATTACATCGACCCAAGTACTCAACTAGTACTTCTTTTATCGACTCCGAAGAAATGAAAGGCAAAGCCGACTTTGGCGGCGTTTTGAACTCAGAACGAAAAAAAATGTGAGGGCAATATTAAAGATATTAAGGGCGATGTATTTGCAGAATTTATAGCGAATCATATAAAACGTCTCACAGCTTTTTAGATACATTTCTTTAGAGTTTGTGGAGGCGCAATGGCCCAGTGGTTAGGGCAGCGGACACGCGGTCATAGGATCGCGGTTTCGATTCCCAGACCGGGCGTTGTGAGTGTTTATTGAGCGAAAACACCGAAAGCCACACGAGACTCCTGCAGGGGATGGTGGAGAACCCTGCTGTACTCTTCCACCACAACTTTCTCTCATTCTTACTTCCTGTTTCTGTTGTGCCTGTAATTCAAAGGGTCAGCCTTGTCACACTGTGTCACGCTGAATATCGCCGAGAACTACGTTAAGGGTACACGTGTCTGTGGAGTGCTCAGCCACTTGCACGTTAATTTCACGAGCAGGCTGTTCCGTTGATCGGGATCAACTGGAACCCTCGATGTCGTAAGCGACGGAGTGCCAACAACAACAATATCCTAACTTAACAGTTTGGCAACTATGTACGATTTAGTAATTGAAATAAAGGCCCTCGAGGCTGGTGTTCTAGCACAGCCTCCACAGTCCAAGAAGTGAAGGTGGTGTAAGAATAAGAAAAAAATACACATACAAGCACACATGCACACATAATCTGGATATAGCATGAAAATTATTGTCATAATTCTTTGGTGCACTTGTTTACGTTAGCAAATATTTAACACGACAACGGAGACATGAACTTTTCAGAAAAAGAAACTGGCCAGAAACATACACTTTGCATGGCATATACCATATGTAAGTGGAACAGTAAAAATATGCAAGACTGTCTTAAAGTTCAACATGCAACACTTAACCTTTTTTGTTATTTAAGATCCAACGATGATGCTTTGTTTCTCTGATAGAAACCCTTCAGTAAGGAAAATTCTAATAATTAAAAAACGGTAATACATAACTACGTACACATACATAAACCTACGCAGACATATTTAGGCATTCGTATTGAAAATATGAGATATATTTTTAGATATTTGCGGGGCACTAACAATACTGTCTTCTATTTTATCCCCTTCCTTTCTTAATTTTTAATATAACAAAAAATTTAACAGGAAAAAAAAAAAAACTATTAAAGGAGATAAAAAAATATTTATACAATTCTATGCCGCTTTCTCCAGAGTGTTTTATGATAATGCGTTACAAAATGAAAATATAAGAGGATTCTTGACACGAACAAGTTGAAGAATTTAACAGAATTTCGATGAGGAATTTTTATTAAAATTGCATTTATTTTCTTTTATTATTTTTATTGCCGTCAATTATTTCTTTCTTTGTTTATATGTCATCTTTATATTTGCAACGCAACGAATTTACTGCACATGTGTGTATGTGTGTATGTGTATATGTGCGTGCGTGTATATGTGCGTGTATGTATAAATGCATGTGCGTGTATATGCATATTCGCCTCCGTCTCTCTATGTGCATATGTGCGTACGTTTATGAATGTGTATATGAGCGTGTTTGTATGTGTGTATATGTGCGTGAGTTCACGTGTATGTGTCCGTGCATATATGTATATTTATGTATGTGAGTATATGTGCATTCATCTGTGCATATATATTTGTGCGCACATGTGTATATGTGCGTGTATATGTATGTGTGTATGTTTGTTTGTGTGTGTGTGTGTGTGTGTTTTGACATTTTTATTTTGCACTTATAATATATTTTATTGAGTTAGTGCTTCTTTATGCACGCGCACACATACGCACACACACGCGCGTGCGCATATGCACATATGTACGCATGCGTGCTTGTATTTTATTCTTTCGTATTCCAGAAAGATTTATTCTCTCCCTTATTTATTTGTATGATTGAATTATCATTTCTCCCCCTTCCCCTCTTCCTTTCCTAACTTCTTCGTTTTCTTCAATAATTTATTTATTTATTTCTCGATCTTTTCTTTAAGATCATATATGTGTGGACGTGCACGTGGGTTCGTACATACATGGCTGAGTGTACTTTAGAGCATATTCAAGAAGAATGATGTGTGTGTGTGTGTGTGTGTGTGTGTGTGTGTATGTGTGCATACACGCGACTGCTTGAATGTGTACATATGCCTGAATGTAAGTATGTAATTAAGCGTGTGCTGGTCTTGGATCAAACGGGACTGTGGCGGCCACGCTGGGGCACCGCCTTCATTGTTTTATAGTTGTTCATATGGACCCCAGTAAGTAATTCAGTCCGGTACTTATATTTAATACACTCTTTCTGGAACCTGTATGTCACAGGACATAAAGGGACACAATGTATAGAACACCGGTTTTTTTTTTATCGGAGTAAACAGAAATGTAGAGACGACAGAGAAACGCATATCCTTACACACATACACGCATATGTGTGTGCGTATATATATATATATATATATATATATATATATATATATATATATATATATATATATACTTATAGAATGCGGTTACCCTGGGCACTATATATACATACATACATACATATTTTTCTTTCCCTCACTCGACTGCAGCTATGCTGGGGCACCATGCTTACATACATACATACACATATACATACACAGGTGTATACATACATGCACGCTCGTACATATATACATACATACATAGGTGCATATATAAGTGCTTGCATACGTACATATATATGTACACATACATGCACACAGGTACAATCATGCATACAGATACATACATACATATATATATACATACATACATACATGGGTGCATGCACACATAAATACATAAGTGCTTGCATACGTACATACGTGCGCATATATACACACACGTACAATCATACATAGATATACGTACACATGCATACATACATACATACATACATACATACATACACATGCATTCAAACATGGGTACATGCATACATACATACATACATACATACATACATACATACAATGCGCGCGAGCACCGAGCTTTGGCAAAGTTTCCGTCGACCAAATTCCATAGAAAAGATATTGGTCAACCAGAAGCTGTTGTGGAAGACAGGTATGAAGGGGTGACATTTAAATCTTTGTTTTGTAAGTTTTATTCACTCCGGAGAGGAAGAATAGACAATAAAAATATCCACCTATGTACCGTAAAGAATCAAAATAAAACAGTAAATATAATTAATTGATAGCTGAAGTAGTGTCGTTTTAATCCATCGTTGAATGGTAAATTTGACGAAACATTGAAGCATAAATTGCCTAAATAATAAATTAAGATTTCAAGATGTTTCCATAGAATTTGGTACGTTTTTCAACCGGTGACATTAGGAATTTTGTTATGTAGGTCGGAGAAGAGGAGGGTAGAGGTGGTAGAAAAGGTAGTGGTGATGGTTGTGGTGGTGGCAGCAGCGTGGTGATACGTTCCGTCAACTAACTATAACGTTAAATCGATATTATCATTTATATGCGTGTGTGTACGTGTGTGTATGTAAGAGGATATGCACATAAATTTATACATATATATATATATATATGTATATATATGTATATATATACACACATGCAAACACCCACGCACACACCTATACACGCACATTTACACATGCGCACTCATAGATGCACGCATACATACACACACCCACACATACACATATATATATATATATGCATACACACAGAGGTACATTCGTGCGTATGTGCATATGTACACGCACACAATTGTACGTAGAACATATATATATATATATCTAGAGAGAGAAAGAGAGAGTTTGTGTGTGTGTGTAACCACACTTCTGTGCGCATGCGCGCATATACATATGCACACATTTACACGTATGTACATATATACATACGCACGCAACATTTATTTATTTATTTATTTATATATATATATATATATATATATATATATAAACACACACATATTCGTGCGTATATGCACATGTATTTGGAGAGGGAGAGACACGCACGAATACAGAAAGAGTGAGAGAGAAGAGAAAAAGAGAGGTAAGGCTGCATGAGTTATATATAGAGAAAGTGGGTCTTGGGTAGGGGAGAGAGAGAGAGAGAGTAAGAGAAGAGAGAAAGTGCATGAGATGGCGATGCAAGTAAGAGAGCGAAAAATTCTCACTTAAAAACTTTTCGAAACATTCCAAAATAAACTGATTTGATCAAATTTGTGGAAAAGAAAGAAAAAAAAAGAATAAAAGAACCAAATTGGAAAAGAAAACAATAAATCAGTCTAGTTATGATTTCTTATAACACCCCTTCCTTTTTTATCATACACTCGGAGATATATATATATATATATATATATATATATATATTTGTAGAAGTGTGGATGTATGTATGTGTGTACGTATTTACACACACACAAGTGCTCGTGTGCTGTGTGTATGTGAGAGAGAGAGAGAGAGAGAGAGAGAGAGAGAGAGAGAGAGAGAGAGAGAGAGAATACACAGGAATGTTTTTGTAGGTTATTGCTTAAATTATTTAAATAACGTTGCTAACAATACAGCAACAATAATAAAAACCAGAAAGTGATAAAGAATGACTAGAGATATTTTACAACTTCAGAGGCTGATTGTAGAATAACAATAATAATAACAATAATAATAATAATAATAATAATAATAATAATAATAATAATAATAATAATAATAATAATAATAATAATATCATTATCATCATTTTAATGGCCTCCCAATGTATACAATGAATTTCATTGCCTTAGGTATCGGGAAGACACTCGACAAGAAATGGAAACAAAATTGAAAGAAATAATAATAATAATAATAATAATAATAATAATAATAATGATAATAATAATAAATGCCCTGATGCAGTACCAGGCAGTGGCTCCCATGGCTTCTGATCTTAACTGATCGGAAGTGTTGTCATGTAACATTGTTTTGTCTTGGTATAAAAGATGGGCTACAGCAAATATTCTGCTCAATACCACAGATTTGCTTGTCAGTTGTTTGACCTTAACCAGCTGAGCATTTACCCTTGGTGGCTATGTCACCCGTCGCTACATTCTGAGTTCAAATTCCCCGAGGTCCACTTTACCTTTCATCCTTTCGGGATCGATAAATTATGTACCAGTGCAACACTGGGGTCGATGTAAACAACTAGTCCAAATTTCCCCCAAAATTTCATGGACTCGTGCCTTTAGTAGGAAGGATTATTATTATTATTATTATTATTATTATTATTATTATTATTATTATTATTATTATTATTATTATTATCATTATTATTGAGTGAGAGAGCAGTGCATGCCATCGAAGTGACACAGGAGTAAAATATACGAAGCCCAGTATAAACATCATGACTACCCGTCTGATAAGGGTACACCAGGCACATGCATTACAACCATATGTGCGTGACATGGTGATCTCATATCAAGATAAACAGCGCATGACCTCGCAGGTGGGGCCCAGTTAGAATTTTCTTCAGTAGCCCATACTGCTCAAAAGATTCCTGAATAAGGGGCGTTTAAGGATGTTGCATAAAACACCTATATTTCCAAAGGTGAATTATTCAAACTCCAAAGAATGCATCTCAGCACATGTTTATAATGCTTCCCCACTATTTCTGCGGAAGTACAGCGTTCAGAGAAGTAGACTTGATATAAATGAAAAGATTGATTTGTAATTACGGTAGCGATGGTGACAGGGGGCATCTAATCTTTCTAACTACTATTTGTTAACTATAGGACTGTTTGGTCAGATCTGACAACAACAATAACCACAAAAACTGCAAGGACAACGGCAACAAGAACAAAAGCACCAACAACTGTAATAACATTAATAGCTGGCCAAGACTTCCACGCCTTTGACAGAGAGTTAATTTGGGGCTAAACTGTTGTCCAAGGAGATCTCTAAGGTGTTCATTCAAACTGCTAGAAATACCAGCCAAATCAATCTCATCTTAAACTTTGTTTTTATTTAAGAACAAAAACATGGACTAATCAGCTGGATGGCTTAGGATTAGATCTCGTTGATCATAGCCGACCTAGAGCTAGAGAAGTACAAATAGCTGCATTAATAACAGTGATAGTAACAATAGAAGAAGAAGAAGAAGAAGAAGAAGAAGAAGAAGAAGAAGAAGAAGAAGAAGAAGAAGAAGAAGAAGAAGAAGAAGAAGAAGAAGAAGAAGAAGAAGAAGAAGAAGAAGAAGAAGAAGAAGACGACGACGAAGGAAAAGAAAAAGGAAAAGAAGAAGAAGAAAAAGAAAACGACGACGAAGAAGAAAACGAAGAAGCCGAGGAAGAAGACGAAAGAAATATAAAAAAGAAAAGAACCAAAAAAAGTGACGTCGAAGAAAAGAATGAGTTACATCAAAACCAGACAAGGAGAAAGAAAAATAACACCCCAGCCCCACCCATCAAATCCCACGATTCCAATCCGATGACACCAACTGAAGACAGTACAATCTGGAGCTAATATGAAAAGAAAATAGAAAATATCTGTAGAAAGTTTTCATAAAATACCAGGAGAGAATGCCGCCATATCGTTGGACTTTTCAACTTTCTAAGTCTTCGCCAAGGAACATATCAGGTCGCTTTAGTCGTTATCATATTATTCTTT